>NW_021318705.1:406473-430799 GCF_001605985.2 Dendrobium catenatum
GATTAATTATAACTAATTAATATTAATTAAATTTAATTAATTATAACTAATTAATAATGATTAATTATAATTAAAATTAATATTCATTATAATTAATTTAATTAAAAATAATTATAATTAATTACAATAATAATAATTAATTAAAATGATTATAATTAAAAATAATAATTATACTAAATTAAAATTAATTTTAATTAAAATAAATATAAATTACTAATCCCTCGGTTTGGTGGATTAATGGGATTTGGCCGAAGAAGCTCGCGTGAAGGGAGAAAGTTACCTTCACGGGTAGCGAGCTCCCGTTGTTGCTGCCGATCGAAGTGTCGTAACTTCCGCCCCGACTGGAAGGGACGTCGGAGGGAGGAGGTCGACTTCACCACCAGCGAGCTCTGGTTCTTGCGTCCGATCAAAATGTCGTAACTTCCTGTCCTCAGGATCGGCGGAAGGGAACGTCGTGGAAGAGCGAAGTCGAACGGCGTCGGAGGGGGGAGAAGCACGCAAAGGAAGAAAGTTATCTTCACAGCGAGCGAGCTTCCTGTCGCTGCTCACGATCAAAATGGCGTAGCTTCCGATTCAGACAGGTGGGAACGTCGTCGATCAAGCGAAGTCGCACAGCTGCGAAGAGTCGGAGAGGGAGAGAGTGAAAGCGAGAGTGATCGTGAGAGGCCGAAAGCCTCTCCTTTTTGTTTCTTTAACGACGCTCCAATGAGGTCGTGGGGAGGACATGCGAGACGCGACATCGGTCGTGCGCGACGTGCGGAGTTCGGCGCCGAACGGGTACGCTAACTTTTTATTTTTGGTTAGGTTTGTAGGTCAACAGTATCAACATATACTCAAATAAATTTTCTTCTATTTTCATGCATATGTTTAGATGCGGATGTCTTTTCCAATAATTTTATTCTTTTACCAGCCGAGATAGCGTTCTTACGGTATAAATAAATTTGCCATTACTAACAGCTAAGGCCTCATTTGTTTGGCCATAATTTTTTCGTCTCCAGTTTGAATCGGCGAAAAAATTATTGTTTTTTTGTTTGTTAAGATGGCTTTTTCAAAATACCTTCTCTGCCGATCTAAAATCCCATTCCAATACTTCCGTTCAAAAACAAAAAAAAGGAGCCGGGAACCAAACGAGGCCTAAATCATTTTGAGAAAGCCGCAGTTGCCTACTTAGATTTACATCTTCACAGAAGAAGACTGATGATTGAGGACAAGGAATTCAGTTTAATCCTCCCCTATATGAAGCTACAGTGCACAGCACATAGCTGATCTATGAGATTGCTAACAAAGGCATAGCAAACACGGTTATGTAACTAATCTGGTTTCATTTTTCTCTGGATAGTTTCGCATTCTATTACTAGTTGTTTGTAAATTTGAAACCACAACTAATTTGCCTCAATTTTAGCTTATTTCCTCAGTATTAAAGAAGAATTCATTTCTTTCTTGACAAAAAGTTTATTGTTTCCATCTTCCCTTTACCAATCGTTTACTAATCCTACTTGTTTTGTATCAATCATCCATATTTTGCTTTCTACTCTGGAATCAGCAGAAAAAAAAGTGTTGCGGAAAAAATAATACTAACCTTGAAGAGCCTGAGCCCATTTGTGTAACGTGCGCAGGTCTGGATTTCAAAGATTCAAGAGCCTCTTCAGCAGCCTATAAAACCAACTGACAATTTTTAATATACCAACTTTAGTTAAATCAATTGATTCACATGCATTCATCTGATAGGTTAGTTAAACCAATTTGTTTGAATGTTTCTAAAATACCTATAACATAATCTGTTGCGATAATAAATTAATCCAATATGACTGTAGATAATTTATGTTAGACAAATTTAACATAAGTGAGAGAGTTTTTGAAACAAAATTGAATTTATTGTCATTATATGAATTTGATGTAAATTTAGGGATAAATGGACTATTTAGTTATTTTATTACTATATCTTGTAATAAAAAATAGCGAAATTAAGAAAATGGTGAAATCAACTTAGGCTTCGTTTGGGACGACTTTTTTGCTGCTTCTTAAAGCGGCTTTCTAGTGCAAAAATTAAATTTTTTGCACTAGAAAGCCGCTTTAAGAAGCAATAAAAAAACTGTCCCAAACAAAGCCTTAGTTGGAGAGAGAATACACAAATTCTATGGAGGTAGATGAATTTGTCATTGATCGTAACATATTTGAAAGCTTACAAGTTGTTAAATAGTATATATCAGGCTTTTCTTGCTAAGTAAAGGATATAATTAAAGAGGTAAAATAATTAAAAAATATACCAATGGTAAGGGAATACCTATAAATATTTCTAAATGATTTTCCTAGACTGCCACCAAAATGAGAAAACTTTACTATTGAATTATTACCTAGGTTAGACTTAGTGGCCAGAACATCATATCTGATGGCAATTACAGAATTGCAATAATTGAAAAACTAGTTGCAGGAATTATTGGTAAAATTATTTATTAGGCCCAGAACGTCACCATAGAGAGTGCTAGTACTGTTTATAAAGAAAAAGAATGAAAATTTCAGAATATGTATTGTTACAGGGAATTGAACAAACTCACTGTTAAAAATAAAAATAAGTACTCGTAGCCATAAATTGATGATTATTTTTTCAGCTTGAGTGATGTAATCAAAAGTAAGCAAAAAAATTAGGAGGCCCCTAATTTTTTTGCTAGAAAAATAAGACCTTATTAGGATAAAGAAAATTACACAAAATAGACAAAAAACAATTTTAATATTATAAAAAGACTTACAAACTTAAACACCTACAAACTTCGAAAATAAAACGACACCTTACAACTCTTGACGCTTACAAACATAAACATAAACAAAGATTCCTAAAGTTGCATTTCTTTGAGAAGAAGGATACAGATGGAAGGGTACTTGCGGAGAGAAGAATGAGGCAAGAAGTCCAAGACGAAACATAGCTCACAAGCTATAGAGAGGAGAAGAAGAAGAGAGGTGGAACAAGCTCGCAAGCTTTTCCAACAAAACCCGCAGGTTTTCTATTCCAAAAAAAAACTCACATAACCATATTTTTAAACATACAAATCAGTCCCTATTTATAGGTAAGAAAGGGAATACAAACAGCCACTAAAACACGTTAATTTTTTATTTAAAAACAGGGAAATGAATGGCCAACAACCACAAAACAAATCCCAAACGGCTCAGCAAAACAGAGCAAAGGAAATCCACGGAACCAAGCAAGGAACCGCAGAACCGAGCAGCCCTGCACGGAACCGAGGAGCCACCCGCAAAAACCAAAGGGGTAAAGGCACGGGAATTCTTCCCAGCACAGGAAACCATCAGCCAACCAAGGAAACCCAAGAGACAAAGCACGGGAAACCATCAGCCAACCACGAAAACCCAAGAGACAAAGCACGGGAAACCACCCAGCACAAGAAACGAATAGACAAAGGGGAGAAGAAGAGACTCTAGTGGAGAAACCAAAGAGACACAAGAAGAAACCAAAGGGGGAATGAATCTAATAAATCTTCAATTTATGAGCTTAAGACACTCTAGTAGATATTAATGACCTGACATCTCGTAGAGAAAATTAAAACTCACCAAGAATAAAACTCAACTTGTTTTGAGACCTCCCCCCCCCCCCCCCCCCCCCCCCCCCCTCCACAAAACTTGTCTACATCATTGAGGGAGTTTCAATTTTCTATAAAAGATTGATTTTCGATCTAAATACTATTAATTACACAATAGGAAGAAATATCTTAAAAAAATGATTTAAAAATAGATATAGAAATTATGAGGTTATGGTGATGCCTATTGGAATGACAAAGATTCCAATAGTATTCATAAATTTGATGAACATAATTTTCAAATTATTTTTAGATATATTTGTAATTATATCTATAAATAATATTTTGATTTATTCCAGAGATGAAGATAACCATGCAAATCATCTAAATGCAGTTTTACAAATACTTAGGAGAAATAAATTATATGCCCATTTCTCAAAATATGAAAATTTGGTTTATGAGTGTGATATTCCTTGGACATATAATCAATGATGATGATATCTCAATGGATTAGAATAAAATCAAATCTCCTGCATGCTGGCCAAGGCTAATGACAGTTAAAGAAAGAGTTTTCCAAGCCATACAAGGCATTATAGGAGATTTATTAAAAGATTTTCTTAGATTATTATGTCATATCAAGGTTTACTCAAAAGGCAATGAGATCTAAATGGGATAATCAGTGTAAAGAAGCTTTTCAAAGGTTAAAAAAGAGTTATTTGATTATTGCTCCAATATTAGCCATTCCTTTAAGGACAAAATAATTTTAGATATACAGTGATGCTTCATTGAAAGGATTGGAGAAAGTATAAATGCAGTATGATAAATTGATGACATATGCTTCAATACAAATAAAAAAATAATAATGAAAAAAACTATCAAAGATTTGGAATTGGCATCAATTATATTTGTACTTAAAATATAAAGACATTACTTATATAGAGTCAAGCGTGAAGATTTTACAAAACATAAAAGTGTGATGAATATATTTATAATCAGAAGAAATTCAATTTAAGGCAAAAACAATGGCAAGAGCTTATCAAAGATTATAATTTAGAAATATAATATCATCTTGGTAAAGAAAATATTATTGCTAATGAGTTAAGAAAAAACTTCAATAGGCACAGTTAATTAAGGATATTGACCGACTAAAATAATAAGTGATATTATAATGATGCAAATTTTTTTCTATTGAAATAGATGACGATTTAGTCGCATTGAAAGAAAATATATGTAATTCATTAACACAATGATTTTCAGAAAATTCTAAATTTAGTAAAATCAAGTTGTTTAGAAGATTATGAAATTAATAAAAATAAATTGTTGAAATATAAAGGTAAAATCTGTGTTCCAATTGCTAATAATTTACGAGAAAAATTTATACAAAAAGTGTATCTTTCTAGTTATACAATCCACCCATGAAGCAACAAAATATATATCATTAGCCAAAAAATATTATTTTGGTTGCTAGGACTTCAAAGAAGTATTGCAGAATACATGGCTAAGTGTCCAACATGTCAGATGATCAAGGCAGATCATCAAAGGCCAAGTAATCAAATAGAACACTACAAACTAAAAAAAATTTACCCTGATTATGCATTCTTGATGTTGGTTGAGGTTAGGAATCACATCTACAAATATTGAAAATTGCTTATAACGATAGTTTTCAATCAAATATCAAAACTAAGTCGTATGAAGCTGTTTATGGAAGAAATTGCAGGATATCTTTATGCTGGTCAGATATTGGAGAAAGAAAAGAAATGGTGTTGATCTAGTGGATGATGCTACTAACAAGATTTGAATGATCAAACGATAATTTGAAGGTTGCACATTAACCACGACAAAAATATTATGATACTAACATAGGCCAGTGGCTGATGTTGATGAATTTCAATTTATAAAAAGTTAGTTCAATGAATGATGTGTGACATTTTGGAAAGACGAAAAAATTGAGTTTGCAAAACGTTGAACCATATGAAGTCATTGAAAGAAATGAGAATATGGCTTATGAATTAGCAATATCAACACATGCGAGTGCATAATATTTTTCATATAGCTAAAAAGGAAATGCATAGCTGATGAATCCAATAGGATTTTTCCATATTCAATTGATATGCAACTTGATTTGAAATATGCTGAGTAAACTTAAAGAATATTATATGTTGCTATGAAGCAACTCCGAAATTGAGATATATCATTTGTTTAAATTCTATCGAAATATGAGACAAAAAGATATGTTACATGGGAGAATAAAAAATGAGAAAAATGACATCCACATTTATTCAATTAACACATAATTGCTTTTATTATATTCTTTAAATTGGAGGGCAAAATTTTTATAAGGGGAGATTATTAAAATTTATTCAAATAAACTGATAGAGCTGATTTATTTGAAACGTGAATAGGCGCATTCGCGGATGCAAACAAGTAGGAGTGACAAGACGAAGGGGGATAATGCAAGTTCGTTCGACATAGATTTTGTTTGGTTTCTCTTGACAAAAAGACTAAGGCAAGGAAAATGAGGGAAAGATCACTGAGTGTAAGATCGATAATGTTGGAGAGAGACAAAATGGAGAGGTAAGTGGAGGATTTCTTTCGTCAACATAGAGCTAGACGTGTGAGCATATAAGCAGTGGAACTAGAGATCCACAAAGAGAAGAAAAAAAAAAGGAAAAGGAGAGATTTATAGCGAGAAAAAGAGAAAGGGAGGAGGACGAGAGAGGAGATGAAGCCACCCACCTTAAATGCTGCTTCGGATAGTGAGAGAACTGAGTGTAGTTGAGGAAAACACATTGAAGGCGATCAAGTGGAATCAGATCGAGTGAGCAACGTAGGATTTTATTTTTAAATATCAGAATAAAATATAATGCTAAATTTTATTGAGATATCATAAATATAGCAATTGTTTTTATATGAAACTGTATCAGAATTTCAAGGTAAATTATAATAGAAGAGAAGTACATAATTTTTCATTTCTTCATTACAATTAAAATAAAAGACTTAAACACCAAGATTTAATTGTTTTAAATTATAATTAAGTCAATTAAGAATCCAAAATATAGTTATTATTTAAAACAATTAATTTATTGATGTTTAGGTCAAACCTTAATCATAATAAAAAAATGAAAAATTACGTACTTCTCTAGTTCTTATTCACCTCAAAATTCTAATACAATTTAATAGGAAAACAATTGCTATATTTATGATCTCTAACTAAAATTTATGATAATATTTTATTTTAGCATTTAAGTAATCAATTGATCTGGTTTCACACAAGAGCACTCTCAGTTGCCTTCACCATGTTTGTCTCAACTACACTCCTTAGTTCTCTCACTGTCCAAAGTAGCATCTAAGATCAACAATTTCATCTCCTCCCTCATTCTCCCTCTCTTTCACCGTTTCTAAGATATGCAACTTCATCTCCTCTCTCATTCTTCCTCTCTTTCACCATTTCACATAGTCGGTCTCTCCCGTATTCTTTCTTTCTCTTTGTGGATCACTTGTTGCACCCATTGCACTGTACACACACCCACACCTGTCTCTCTAGATTAATGAAAGAAACCCTCACACTTGCCCATCTATCTCCATATCTCTCCAACACTACCAAACTTCCACTCAATCATTCTTCTCTTGTTCTCTCCACCTTAGTCTCTCAGCTCAATCTCTCTATGCCGAGAGGAGATGCATTGTCTCTTTGTGCATAGCAAACTCACATGAACACTCTTTTTCTTCGCCCTCTCATGCAAGCTTGTCGTATTTTTCTATAAGAGACGTAAAACCGCGGCATCATCGCATCCATAAATGAGCATATTCGTGCTTCAAACAGTTTTAACAAAAACTAACTTAAAACTTCTAATATACCCTCTTTCGTGATTCTTTAAATTGAAAAACATTCATGCTTCCCTAATTGGCAACTAAAAAATGCACATATCACATACAAGCTACATAATGTCAAACATCAAAAAAACGGTTGCAGGATCAACCATCATCAAAGTCAAAAGAGCCAAGAAAAATATCATGCGACATTAGAAATTCAAAGAGAGTGAACATGCAGACTAAATTTGATTTTGTAGGAATTGAATTCATTTGCCACTCATATCAAAAGCCAGAACCTTTGCTAGCTGGTAGCTTTCCTATGTCAAAGAAAACATCTCAAGTATTTTAAATTTAAAAAATAAAATAATAAGTTTGAGACCTGAATCTTGGCATCCTCCCACGTTACTCCAATTCCTTTACCTAAGACCTGCCCTGCGATTTCAACCTGTATAGAAAAGTCATATCAAGATAAAATAGATTAAAGAAAAATCTAACACAATCAAATCTCAACGTGCAATCCCTTTTACATATGATAAAAAAGATAACTAATGATTAATCATTAATAAACATTCATTAATTTTGAAATTCAAATTAAAATGTAATGGCCTTTTTCGAGAAATAAGAAATACAATTTGTGAAAAACAAAAGTTGAAATTTACCCGCTTGTTGAAAACTAGCTTGTATTGGAATTGAGTAAAGTCAATCACTTCATAACTAAACTTAAAGCAAAAAAAACTCCCCAGATATATAAAAATCAAGCCTCATACTACTACAATAAGTTTGCATTCCAAGATAATACTCAAGTTCCTAGGACTTCTCCTGAAAGTAAAAGAAATAGCACATTCAACTAGAACTTTGTTCGCGATCAAATTCATCAAGTTTTGTACACGACCAAACCCCTATATATAATTACAAAAAATATCTTGGAGGGATTTCAAGAGATCAAAATAACCCATAAGAAGAACAAAAAATTTCAATAATAGAGGAAGTCGCAGAAGACCAGATGCAGGAATTGCTAAAGAAATCATACAAGTCACGCAAGTCTATAGATCACAAGCAAACACAGCTAGGAAACAGGTCCCAATAACTGAAACAAAGGCAATATAGATAGCAACAGAGGGTGGTAAGGACAGCTGCCACAGAAGGCTGGAGGAAAAGGGTATATTAACACTATCTTTTTATTTGTACAATCCTGAATTAATTAATATAAAATACACAATTCATCGAGTTTTTTTTTTTTTTGTTGTAAAGTAGATCTACAAATTTTTAATCTAACAAGCACTTAAAATGTATATTAACAATATATTTTTATTTGTACAATCCTGAATTAATTAATATAAAATACTAATTTATTAACATAAAAAATACAAATTTAACTTTAAAAATGCATGAATTGTGTTAACTTATTTTCTATTGTAGATGAGTGGATGAAGCCTCAACCAAAATGGTAGCAGGATCATGCGTGATGCATAGGTGTGCAAGATAATTATTCTTTATCGCTCAAACGTCCCAAAAATGATTAGTGTTCACTTTAAAATATGGACAATACTGTTATTCTTAAATGCATTTTTATTAATAATATAGATTAATAAATATTGTTTTAACAAGTAATAATAAAAAAACTTTATAAAAGTGGATGGCATAAGAGAATAGCAATTATGTTATAAGATACGGACAAAATTTCAAGCGGTTGGTGTCACGAGGACAACATGATGGCGATGACACCAAGGAATGAGACTTTGGGAAATAGAGATGAAATCACAAAACAAGAGCAATGGAATTGGAGGATACGAGTAGCAAGGGGAAAGAGGTGGCATTAAGGTATATAGGGCTAGGAAGCACAAGCACTCCTAAACACCTCTTGTGTCTACGTCGGCCACGTGTCACGAAAGAACATGGCTAGCACACCCCTACATGTGTCCAACACTTCAAAAACTGTGGGGTACGGACATATTATAGGCATGGCTCAACACATCTAACCTTGTCTGTCTCTTTCCCCTCCCAACAAGTGTGGTTTTTTTCTCTTTTTAATCATAAAAGTTAGGCATAAAATACAATCTATAATGGAAATCTATTGCAAATTTGTTAACAATATTAAACATTGTCTATGCTTTTCATATTAATGAAATATTTTTTTATTTTTATATTAATGTATATCTTCGAAGAGCATTGAACTTTACTTAGCCTTCTAAGAATCAAATTTTGGGATGTAGACTCCTTTTTAAAAGTTTTAAATCCCAGTATAAACTTCCAGACATTGTCCATTTTCATATGACAATTTTAGAACATTTTTGAAAAAATTTAGCATCTCTTTCATATAAACAAAATGTAGAAATTTACAACAAGAGGAAATAACTTATAACTCACCAATATGTTGGATTAAGTTCAATCAGTTGATTAAAACATACAATTACAAACTTGATTCGTTTTTTATATACTGGAATAATGACTACTCGAGTGGCACAAATAAGATTGGTAATAATCCAATAGAGAAGATGACAAAACTTATACGAGTATATGCTATCAAATTAAATAATTTAGGAGAAATAGGAGTGAGAAGTAATGTAATGTTTTACTGTCATTATTGTCAAGAAAAGTTCAATGAAACTTAATCTAAGGTGAGCGCTTGCTTGCTCAAATAACCTGAAGTAAGCATTCAATCATTCCCTAAAATAATACCAACACAGTTGCATGAAGTACAAAAGCTAGATGATGAAGGCAGGCATAAAAAGAATGCCTCCTTTAAGAAGGATCCCATTCCTTCTTCAGGAAAAAGTGGCTCCAACCAATATTCTAGCTCACAATCAATAGGATATTTTAGGTTAGAGGCTATGAACCAAAAAAGAGTTAATGTGTTGGGCTCTAATGCTATTGAAAAAGCCTTTAATTTGTAAGGTAGAGATCATTTGCATTAAGAAATTGCTCGCATATTCTATTTAGCAGCACTTCCCTTTCATTTAGCGAGAAATCCCTACTATTTTAGTGCTTTATCATATGCAGCCAACACCTCACTATATACATTCCTCATGTTCATAATCTCTTGGGGACAACATTACTTCAAGAGGAAAGAGCAAAATATAGAAAGAATGTTTAAGCATATCAAAGAGACTTAGAACGAGAAAGAAATTACTATTGTTTGTGATGGTTGGATAGATGCAAAAAGGAGACCAATAATTAATGTCATGGTAGTTATAAAATATGAGCCTACGTTCATCAAGGCCATTAAATATAAATGAGTGTATAAAGATAAGTTCTATATTGCAAATCAAATCAAAGAAATGATTATGCAGGTGGGTCTATAGAAAGAACTTTAATTTATCACTAACAATGCACTAGTTTGTAGAGTGCTAAGAGTTTTGATTTAAACACAATATTCTCATATTTTTTGAACTCCATATGTTGTTTATATATTGAATCTTGCATTGAATAATATATGTGCTCTATAAAATAATAATAATAATAATAATGAGATCACCCATGGAGAATGCAATTGGATCGAAGGCATAGCAGACGATGCGAGCTTGATAAAAACACTCATCATAAATCACTCAACGAGATTATCAATTTTTAATTAATTTGTGAAATTAAAAAGTTAGGTTATAGCATAGACTCATTTTGCTTTAACAATTGTCGTGCTTAGACAATTCAAAATAATAAAATAAGGAATGCATACCATGGTGATTAGTGATAGGTGGAGCGTGTATATAGAAGATGATGTAGACAAGGTCAAATTTATCAAGACAATGATATTGGATGATTTATTGTGGGACAAAATATATTATATTATTACTTTTATAGAGTCAATATATGACATGTTAAGAGTGACTGATACTGGCAAGTCTTCTCCCCATATTATATATAATATGTGGAATACTATGATTGATCCAAAAGGGTTAAGGCATCATATAGACATGATGAAAAGATAAAAAAAGACTCAACCTTTTATAACGTGGTGTATGACAATCTTATTCAAAAATGAATATTTTATTAGCAACAATCCCCTTCACCATTTAGCTTACTCTTTTAACCCAAGGTAAAATTTCAATTTTTCATTAATCTTAGCCTACCCAATTTTATAATTGTGAATTAAAATCATTAGATGAATTCATTTATTACATACTACAGCCACGCTTGGCTAAGTGAAGCCCAAATTTGGTTCCCCAGATAATACCAAATGCGAGAAACAAATACTTGAAGATAATCTTTCTACATTTTGAAGAGAGAACAATCGTTAATTTAAACCTTGTCAATTTCTTTGGACCTGATGGTGCTTCAACGTATTATGACTCTATAGCTAGTTGAGTCACTACGGATGGAAAGATCAAACCAAAGATTTAAGTTATAGACCTTGAAGGTATAATATGAACGTATTAAAATAAATATCTAAGTCAACACCACGACCGTACATTTGTTTGATGGTTAAAACCTTGTCAACTCCTATCTACTCATATAGAAGGATCAGACTCGAACTTGGATTCATCATTTAACCCTCGAAGCATCCTCAGATGTCACATGTGTACCCATAATACGCTCATCAGGGCCCATGCGGAAGTATATTCTTGCATGTATACAGGTTAATGTGCTCGCATGTGCACTTCTATGTTTGTGTGTATACATGTTGTAATACACGTGTGAGGGAAATTTAGAATATTGGTCGGTTGCACGGGCGACTGCCATTTGAACGTGCACGATGCTCTATTTGAGATATTGTTGACGCCTTCTGTCCGCTTGCGTAAGTGTTGCAGATCCAGTGGCATGGCGTTGCAGACGTGAATTGTTTGATGCTTCTTACAAATGGGCTGTTGTTGAGAAATGAGCAGGGCTTCATTTAAGAATTTGCACACGTCTACTATCCGCTCGTATGTCTGTTGCGATTTGGCGGCGTGTCGTTGTAGGCGTGAATTGTTTGATGTTTTTTACATATGAGTTGTTATTGAGAATAAATGAGCAGGGCTTCATTTGAGAATTTGCACAAGTCTTCTGTCTGCTCGTATGCCTGTTGTGAATATGGTGGTGTGGCATTGTACGTGCGAATAACTTGTTGCTCTTGCAAACAGACTATTGTGCATTGTGCATTGCAAGTTTTATTAAATCCGTTTGCAGGTCGTTAGTAGATATCTAGAAGTCACTAGTCGTTGCATGTGGGCTGCTGTATTTCCTATAGTGGCTTGTAGATGCCTGCATTTACCACAAGTTCGTTACTCCTGCGCACAGGAAGTGTGTAGTGCTCACTGTCATCTTCTTCTTCATGCTTATGATTGACTGTAAGGATGAGTTGCATTCATTGCACATTGCTTTGTGTAGATTTGCAGCTGAATTGACGTGTTCATATGCAGGTTGATATTGACTATATGGAGATTGCACCATCCGTTGCATAACTCTCATATTTCACTTATGAACATTTTGTTGTATTCTTCACAGCCTCTTTGATTGCATTTGTAAGGTAGCTATCAGTGTTATCATTTGCAAGCTCATGTGTGTTCATCTGTAAGTCAACACTGATCGTCGGGTGAATCGCATTTGTCGCCAATTCTTCCCTGCCTGTTGATTGACTGTATTTGTCATCAGTTCCCTTCTACAAGTCGATCGGTGAATTGCTGCATTAGCTTGCATGTATTTCAATGTTCATGGAAACTGTTGTATACATTTGAAAACGGATTGATATTGAAGAAGCTGGAACATAGGAAGGCCACTATATTCTCAGCTCACTCATTATCATTATTTCTTTCTCATGTTTGTAGGATGATCGTCGTGCTTGTTTGAAAGCTAGCTCCTCTGCTATCATTGCTCACAGGCTGATAGTGCACTCGTCTATCGGTTAATTATTATCATTTGCAAGTAGGTTATCACATTCATTTTAAGCCTTATTTCTTATATTCATTGCTCTTTGCTTGTAGACAATGTGTCATGTTTGTTGCAATTCCCCGATTTGTGTTGGTAGGAGATCGATCACATTCATCGGATGCTCCTTTTTCCATTTGTGTAGGCAATATAAACATTATTTGCAGGTTAACTAATATCCCTATAGGGAGACTTGCCATATTCGTCTCATGCTTCCCTTATTTTGCTCACAAATGGACCATTATATTCCTAGCAATCGTCTCAATTCATCCATATGATTGAGATAGTTATTCGTTAAAAGTGTCACATCATAGCATGTGCATCTTTTAAAATCTCATTATTCCTTACTTGCAAGTGAGTTATATTAAAATCCACGAGTTTCTTGTTTGCTCATCTGTGTTAAATTTTTGTTATTTTTTAATTTGCAATTTCCTTTTAAATGTTATGTCTGATTCCCTGCGTCATTTTCAAGTTCAAGTATAGTCATATGTTGTTCAATTAAGTTTAAATCAAGTCTCCTGTAATTGTTCAATTTGGTCCTCTGCTTTTGCTCAAATTCCGTGCATCTTCAAACTGAATTTCAGCAACCTCCCGACGTCCCCTCTATTTAGTGGAAATTCCAAGAGTCATGACATTCCACTCCATGCTACAAGAGTGCTTTAGGTAGGTGTCGGGCAACACCGCGGCCGCATTTCTTCAATCCCCGCCACGCTACAAGAGTGCTTAAGGGTCTTCGGGGTACCTATTTCAAAACACGTAAATTTCTTTCCCACGCCACACTATGAGAGCGCTTAAAGTTACTTAAAATTGTCCCCTCCACGCCACGAGAGCATGTACAAGGCCTAACAGCCTCGTCATAAGCATCGCACCAGGCTCCCTCCTACCGTGCTATGAAAGCGCATATACGGGGTGCTCCGACTCGCCTCAAACGCCGAGAGCGGGATTTTTTAAGTTTAGGGAATTACACTTGCGACGGCGATGAAAATAGCAAAAATTGCAAAAAGATCTTTCTCCGTTTCTTTTTTTTTTTTTGTGGGCTAGATTGGGTTTAGTTGGAGATGCAGGTTAGTTTTGGGTTGTGTGGAGTTTGGGTTGCTGTGGGCTGGTTAACTAGTGGAAGGCATGGTTAAGTGGCTGTGTGAGGAAGAGAGGGGCTAGAGGGTTGGGTTGGATGAAGCTTTAGTTTTAGGTTGTGCGTGTGGGTTCCGCACAGCAGGGAGGAGGAGATCTAGAAGTGTATGAATGGGAGGTGGGGTCGGCTAGAGGGTTTGGTTTTGACGACTTGAGGTCGATGGAGGTTGTAAGCAAGGGGTGTGTGGACGAGGGGGGGGAGCACATTAGAGAGTTCGGCGAGATTGAGTCGAAGGGTGTGCGGTCAATTAGCGTCGGGATCTCTGTGGATGTGAATGGGGGCATTGGCTTGTTGGCGTAGAAGGAGTCTGACAGAAGGGAGGAGGGACGGGAGACTTGTGTGGATTTTGCGTGAGGTTCGGCTAGGGCAGAGGAGATCGACACAGGGAAGAGCAGGGAGATGTTCGGCTGGTTCGCATGCGTGAGGAAGCTCGAACAGGGGAGATAGTGCACCAGGGGTTCGGCTACAAGCGTTGGGTCGGCATGCAAACATTCGACAGGAGGAAGGTTGGGGCTAAGTCTTGCATGAGGGGTAGGCGAGTGTGGAAGTAAAGAAGTTGAAGGCTTCTTTTGCCATCGTTTTTAACAACGATAACAGGTAAGCTTGAGGCGAGAGTGAAGAGACATTTCAGCACTGAATTGTAGAGTTACAGGACTTGAGCAAGATTCGCACAGGATATGGGGATGGACTGCCAGCTCTACAAGTAATGATTAAAAATTATATTTTTCTTTTTCTTTTGGTTGTAGCATGGAGGTCAACACTTTTGTGATTTTAATCCTTAATTAATTGTGAGTTCAAGCATGAAACTTTCCTAATAGTTACTTTTGGCCCTTCTCTGCTTTCTCTTGGCTCTCTTCTGTCTTCTTGCTTCATTTATCATCACGGTTTTTTATCTTCTTCGCTTTATTTATCATAGTTGTTTTTAATGGAATAAATTTCGTTCATTTTTTTTTGTCTTTTCTTGTTGTTATTTTTTATTAGAATGCCAAACTCTTTTCACTTGAATGGGGTTTTAATCTTTTCAATTTTTATTGAAAATAGTAAATAACTACATTGTAATTTAGGAAGATTTCTGAGGCAAACAAAAAAAGAATCCCTTAAAAGTAGTAAATCACTAATTTAAACAAGAAAAATGTTGGTGTTACACACATATACATCCCTTGAAATTAATAGCTTGCATCATGCAAAAGTTGCATATTTATTGCATTGATTGAGCATACCAAAATGTGATGCGACAAGTGCATTAGAAATCAAAGACCCAAAAACATCCTTCATCACAAAAAAGCCAAAGTTACATGGAGAAAGGAAAATTTAGAGTTTGTCTTAAGAGTTCAGCCACCAGCTATTTATCAGTCCAACAAATAATGTGTAAACCAAGGTTATGATCGGACCAAACAACAAACCAAAAAAAAGAGAGGTTCACGGTTTGACCGGTAGAACCGGGATCGAACCGGATGACTTAATAAATAATAATATTATTAAAATTTAATAAAATGAACATAATAATGATGACAATCTAATCTTAAAAACATCATAATTCTAAGAATTCTGAGGCTTAAAATAAATAAAATTCATACACAAATAATATATTCCATAATTTTGAAGTTAAATATAATTGATTATTAATTTATATTATATATTAAATATAAATAATTACTAATTTTAAATTTAAATGTAAATATCTCCGATCTTTGATTTTAATTCATATTTAATAGAAATTTTGGTTTATATATAAATATATAAATTTGATATAAATAATTATTTTATGTTATATATTTAAACATAATTTACATATATAAATTATATATAAATTTTATATTATAAAATTTTATTTATAAAATATATTATATTTGAATTAATTTAATATTTAAAAAATTATCTTATACTAAGTTAAATTATTTACATATATTATGAATTGAACCGGCTTATTATTAAGAATTGGGACCGGTTCAACGGTTGGACGGTTGAACCGACGGTTCAAACCGGTTTGATGTTAGACCAGTTTTTCATTAGGTCATAAAACAGGTTCACGGTTGAACCAGTCGAACCGGCCGATTCGGTCCGGTGTTCAAAACCACGGTGTAAACAGTTAAGTGTGAAATTTTCCACTATAAAATGGCAGAAAGAAGACAGTGCTCTCATATTCTCATCCAACACAACATGAAATGGTTCATTTTTTCTAACTAAAATTTCAGAAATTTCAAAATCATTTTGCTTCTTTAAGAGATAAGTATCATCTCTAAAACAAATAAGGATATCATGAAGTACAGCAAGCACAGAGTAATAGTGGTTAACCGAAGAATGCAAATTACCTGTGCATAAACTTCCCCTTTACTAATTGAGCACCCAGCAGGCAAAGATGGGGATTGAAAAGAAAGATTATAACCCTCCATCACACACTGAAATGTGAAGAGAGATCATTAAAAAAAACATGCATTTTGTCACACATTCACATATATACCCAACAATAAACCAACAAGAAGTCCAAGTATCTTACAAGTTCTTTGAGAGCGGTAACAGGAGCTGCTGTTCTTTTTGATCCCTCATGACCCTGATGATGGGAAAGTGGAGTAATTCTGCCTGTAAGGAAATCATTCCTCGTTGAATCTGAATTGCCTGAGTTTAAATCACTTGAAAAACCAGTTTCTTTAGAATGAGTGGAATCAGCAAACGCATTTGATAAGTACTTATCTGCAATCAGAACAAAATCAAGGCTTCAAGATGATATCACATTTAAATATTCGAGTGTTTAGACTAACAGAGTATTAATATATCAAGAAAAATAATGTTCAATACTGTACCGTATTAAGTTAACAAGCACATTTTCAAAAGTCAAAACAAAGAAAACCAGGAGAAGACAAAATTAAAGCAAAGATCTAATATATAGGAGTATAGGACTGAGATTTTACCTCGAAGATCAAAAATTGCCCAAAAATTGAATCTTTTGTGTATATTATAAATATACATATGTGCATATTCATTTTTTTTTTTTTTTGCAAAAGTTTAAAAAATTGATATAGATTCAGCTTGAAATCTAGTTGATTCAAGCTAAGCAGTGAATCAGATTTATCTACGACCAACTTTGGAACCGGGATTGGATCAATTTGAAATTGAATCATTCTCACTCCTACTAATATACAATCTAGGAAAATCAAATAAATGTGTCCTAGAAATACTAATTTCAATCTCAGGTGCCAAGAGATCAAAAAGAAAGGATTTCAAATAAACATTAGCAGTTTTCTCATCTCCCAGCAACCATCTTTCACAGTCCCTGAAGTCATATTATCCACCAACATCATCCCTTGCACACTCTGCCTACATGTACTTATGCAAACCAAAAGATAACAACACTTGCAATCTCTTTCCCCTCATACAAAGGCCACTCCCTAGCAAGAAAGATACACTAATGACACCCATACTTTGTTGGATCCCTGTCATCCTTAAACCTCTATATTGAGTATATGATATGAAACCGAGAGGGGCTAATGGTAGCATCGTGATGTTCTCCCAACCCTACCATCAGAAGGAACCAAAAAAAAAAATCAAGATGCTGCAGGTGCTTTTCTTTTTTCCCGTCTAAGGGAAAATAGAAAGATGACGCCATTTATGGCAAGCCAATGCTTAGCTTAGTGGAAGCGAGAGAAGTTTACGAGTTCAATTTCTGGGAATAGGCAGGTGAAAACAAATATGAAGAGGAGATAACTACTTGGTGTCTGAAAAATGCAAATTAAGGAATATAAATATGTCCCCCAACCCCTTTCCCCGTTTTTTTAAATCCTTGGAACAAGGTGATACAGTAGTGTTGGACAGCCACATTTCCCAATAAACCAAAGAGCGCCATAGCATTCATTTATTTCAACGAAATGCATTTTGGATATGGCTCTTTCATGATAATTAAGATAAAGATATTACCATAAAAGGAAAACTAATCCACAACAGAAAATGTATTATTAAAGAAAAAATCACATTTAAAAAGGTATGACGCTATTCTATTTTTCATCAATAATATGAATCCGCGAAATGAAGTTCATACTGGCCAAATTTTGCAAGGAGTTCTCAGCAGCATGATGTTGAGCTTCCTTTCTTGTTCTACCAATGCCTTCACCAACCTTGTCCCCAACAAACCAAACCTACAAAAAGAAATGAGAAAATGATAACCTCTGAAAGCCCCAATCAAGGGAATCACCAAGTATTCACTTTTTACCGTCATAGGTTGAACAGTTAAATTACCTCCGTAGAAAACTGCAGTTCTGTAGTGTCAAGCAAACTTGACCTGAATTCAATCTACAGAAAATATCTAAAGGTAACTTCAATAGAAGAAAATAATTACATAAAAAGTTTGGACTTAATGGAAGAATTTCTACCTTGGCACCGCACTTCCTTGAAATTTCCCTGAGAAATCCCGTAGGAGCATCTTCATATTGAGAGCCGTGACCCAAATTGAAATGACCATCACTATGATTGGATGCCATGTGACCCACAAACATCTCGCTGCCTTCAAGGTGAAAAAGGGGAATATGCAGCTCTTAAATTCACTGGTAGATTCTCAGTATTTAGCGTCATTCATGGATATTCATGAAAAACAAAAAATTCTACTTAGATATGTTCAACAAAATACTGCAATCGTGTTATCTTTAAAACAGTGTTTTAAAGTTAGAAAAATAAAAGTAACTAATCAAGCGGTATAGAATAAGCTAAGATCATCAGTTTCAGATGATCAATCTGTTGTGGATCTGTTTTCATTGATTATGGTTTTGATGATAGCAAACACTCTTATTTCTCTATGACTGTCTTATCTACTGACATTTCAGGTCCACAAGATCAGACTGCAATTTGGAATCAGCTCAAGATTGGGTAGACTAGGTCTGAGTCATTTTGTACCCCTTTTTTCTTTCTTGAGTCTATTGTATTTGGTTTGGCTCCTGATGCTATATAACTTTGCACACACACACCTTGGAAGATTTTCTGTCTATTCCCTAGAGTTTACTGTTTTTGGTAACATCGTCCGGGACGATATTTATATCGGCCTGGACGATCGGTTCAAAAACAGAAACTCTAATTAGGGTATCAACCTCATTAAGGCAGCCGTCATTAAGCCGATCGGCCTAGACGATGCTTGTATCGGCCAGGACGATAGGCTCAAATCAGAAAGAATCAGCCGCCATGATCAATTTAGGTGTTCTTTATTTCAGGAAATCGTCCAGGACGATCTATACATCGGCTTAGACGATGTAGCACAATTATGCCTAAATTAATCTGGTAATTATGGAAAGCATTTAAGGTTGATTGATACGATCCATCAGCCGGGCCGATCGCAGGATCAGCCGGGACAATCCTGCGATCGGCCAGGATGATGTCCTGGACGATTAACATCGGCCAGACTTTATTTCGGGCGATGTTCAGGACGATTGTACTCGGATTTGAACTAATCGGCCAGGACGATATTGTATCGGCCAGGACGATGTAACCAATTTTCTTTTGATCATCCCAAATCGTCCCGGCTGATTGAGCTTATTTTGTACTAATCAGCCATGACGATATTTCTATCAGCCTGGACGATAAAGTAGGCAAGTTGCATTAATGAGCTCGTTTTGAGATCTTCTATTTAAGCTTTTGACAAGACACTTTTGTGTCTTTGGCAGCCATTGTAGCTTCATTCTTTTGGGGAAAACTTGAAAAGAGAGCTTGAAAGGGAGTGAGGAACGGATGAAGTTTGAGAGAATGAGAAGATCCTGTGAGGGGGGACTTAAGGGAGTGTGGAGGGGGATTTGCTCCGGCAGGCTTGCACCTTAATACCGTCGGATTCAAGGCTTGTCTTGAGGGAAGTTCACAGAAGAAGATCTCTTTGGTGTCAAAAGACCCGGCAACTCCGCCGCACTGGGGAAGGTTAAAGTGAGTTTGTAAGGGCTTCTCCGCCTAGCTGTGGGGGCTAAATGAGAGACACTTAGTTTAGTGCAATACTTAGAGGGTGCCTCCAAGAAGTGGACGTAGGTCAAGATTTGACCGAACCACTATAAATCTGGTGTATTCTTTCCTTTATTATTTCCGTATTTAATTTCTGCATTGTGTTTTCTCTGTGGTGAATCTTGGTTTTAAGTTTGAGTTTTGTTTAAAATATTAATTCACCTCTCTCTTAATTAGCCTTGGGCCAGTTCATAAGGGGCCTAACATTCCTAACGAACTTTCACAATCGTGCTTGTTTTGGAAAATATCCAAGGTCATAAATATGATGCACTGTCTAGAAGGCTTTCCAGGAGCCTTATCAAAAGTATAAATTTGGTATAGTTATAAAAAGGTAAGCGATGATATCATCTATGAAATACATCAAGTATATCATAAACGCATGTCATTTAGTGGTTTCTGAACTATACAAATACATTTACACATAAGAAACCTCCATTAAGAAAGCTATTTCTCAACATAATGGCCATATTCTAGAAAATTAGAAATTTAATGATTTTTTCAATTTCCCTCTTAAATCATCCGTTATTATCCACTTATTTAATATTTTGCCACTTTTTTCTAATACTACTTGAAAATGAATACCAGCAATCTTGATGTCTCTTAAAGTATAGAACCCAACATGAAAAACTTCAAAAGCATGCGCTCCGTATATTTTTTTATTAATTAATTTATTTTTCATAAAGGTCTACCTATGTAATATATGCCATATCCAAAAAAGTTCGCCATCTATATATAACCTCTAGAGTCCAGATGTTGAGCATCTAAAATGGAAAATAATTGTACAGCTCCATAAAATTAGTTTGAAAGACATGAATTCCTTCTTGGCATGCTTCCCGAATTCTGATCACATTTCAACCTATCAGGTCCACTTATCTAAGTAATATCAATGGTCCAAATCCATGAATGAACTTGACTCCAATAGCATTATTCATAGCTCCAAGTATATATCCAAGTAAATGATGATGAGACATCTTACATTAAGTCAGTCTTGTTTTCTTTAATCATGTGATCTTGTAGAGACAACAACCATTTAAGTACTCTAATATAATATAGAGCTTCCGAGTGTCCTTCTATGAGATGAGCATTTCATTGCACGTTTATGGAATTTCTCCAAGTTCTCCGTCAAAGTAGGCAAGATCGTTAAAGCACAGACCATTGATGTGGAGACACCTGTGCGTACTCAAGTTTGACACATGAAATGATTTGATTCAGCTTTGTTTCAATTTAAACAATGTACTAATAGTTGCGGAGCTAAGAAGGGTCATCTCAAGATCCTAATCTATGATCTGGAATAAAATGTTTAACACCAAGAATTTGAATTGAGTGATGGAATCCCAAATGAAATTTGGTTGCAAGTATTTTAAGTGTACTGCATTGAAAAGTAGGGGTTCTGACATGTATACATCTAAATGATCTTCATGCTAACCAATCTCTCTACTTGGACAGCCTCATCACCAACAAGTAATTAGTCTCTTCGGCCAACACCCAACAAACCTCTCTTATTGACATCTAATGTTGTCAAGAGTTGGAACATCCCATATGCATGTGATATTAACTCTTTTAAGACCCTATGGGTCTAGCCCAAATGGGTATGGGCTTAGATGAGCTAACCTTAACAAATTAAAGGCCCATAAGCCCATTTATCATTTAAAAAGCAACTTACAACCTTTACTAACCATTGCAAGTGACCAAAATTAAAATGTAAGTAATTTAGGAATATTTAAATCACAAGACCTCTTATAAATACAACAAAATCCTTACCAAAAGAATACCTTATCTTATACACACATGTTAAAGCAGCTGAGCGAACACGCATGGACAATTATTTTGCAGTTGTTTATAATGAATTATGCAAAGCCATTATAATCATGCCCCATTTCGACATCTTTCCAGTCAACTATGAGACATAAATGAGGTGGACAACCTAGCTAGACACATTTTCCACCAATAACCATTATATTTACTAATAAAGATCAAGTGAGTGAAAAACAGTCTAGCTAGATTGTCACAAAATATAACTCCTTTAATAATTTCATCATAATTATTTATATAAAAACATACAATAACAACAACAACAAGCCTTTATCTCACTACGTGGGGCTACATGAATCTTTTTTTTCTCCTGTGTCATCTTAAGAGTCAAATTCTCATTTAAATATAATAAAAAGCCATTTAATCTTTTTAGGCCTACCTCTACCTTTTGTTAATATTGGCTAGATCTAATACATCTACTCTCCTAACAGGGTCATCAGAAGGCCGACGTTTTATGTGACCAAATCATCTAAAGAGACTCTCTCTAATCCTATCTGCAACTGGATCTACTCCAACATTTTCATATATATACTTGTTTTGTATTATGTCTCTTTGTAAAGTCACTCAATCATCTGAGCATACTCATCTCTGCAATACTTAATTTAATGCTTTTTTTATTGACCAAAATTATGTGCCACAAAGCATCAATAAAAAAGCGTGCATAATTTAAATTATCAAAAAAGACTACATAGCACATAATACTATCATAAAAACTTGTACATACAAGAATTCTTTACTTTACATCATGTGCATTCATTTCTATATTACATCCTAAAATTGTAAATCAATTTATAGTACTAGGGTATATGATAAGTTGAGTCACATGATCATGATCCCACATACTATTTTTCCTTTCATGAAATATAGTCATCGTAATATTTGAAACATTAAAACGCTCAGCAAAATAAACAATTCTAATATTAAATTCAAGCATATAAAAAATAATATTAAATATTATGCTAATCAAATTAGTTATAGCATTATATTTAAAAACGTAACTTAGTATAGTAGATTTTAAATTAAGACGTGTTTTATTAATTAAATGCATCAAATATTAAATAAAAAATAGCAAAGATAACTATTGCATGAAAATGAAGCCCAACTGTTAAGTATCAAATCATTTAAATTGCACTGAGTTAGTCAACAACTTAAACTAAATTTCTTATTTTAATCCTCTTACTAATTATTACTAATCATATATTCAAAATGGCAATGTATTCAAATTGTCAAATCAAAGCTAAAAGAATTAACATCAAATAATATTTTCACTTCAAAATGATTTCTCCTCATTCAAGCCTTCAACCCTATAAACTTAATCCAAAATCAATTTATGAAATAAAATAATAAAAAAAAAATTTTGCTGAAAATATTGAATTCTTTTCCCCCTTTTTTCTTCTTTCTTGCTTTTTTTTTCTTCTTTCCTTCTTTCTTTCTTCTTTTTTCTATTATTTTCTAGTCACTGTGACGACCCCCCTCTTCTCATTTTCTTCTTCTGCTCTTTCTTCCATTCTTCTCATGCTTTTTCTTCTCCACATCCTTTCATTTTCTTCTTTCCTTTCCATTCTTTTTTTTGCTATTTATTCTTTGTTTTTCCTAACTAAGCCTCACTCTTATATGTTTCTCGAGCCTTTGACAGCTTTGTAAGAGAAGATAAAGATGGATAACGATAAGGAAGAAATTAAATAAGATAGGCATAAATCATTAAAAATCTAACTATTAAATTATGTAATTACAGTCTTATAAGCTATCTCCACCATTAATTTGAGGATTAACCCTCGAATGACAAGAATTTTTTTAAAAATCATTTTTTATTACAAAGCAATAGCTACTGTTACAATAAAATTTTAATACTTTATGCTATTTTATTTAATTAAAAAATTAATTATAGAATGCTCTAATACTTATTTATTTATATATACTTTTCTATATCAAACTAGTTGAAATAAAATGTTAAATTTTATAAAAATAATATCAATAATTTTTGGGATGTACTGTTTGACGAGAAATTTTTATATCATCTTCCAGAAAATCTATGTACAATTCTACCTTTCTAAGAAGAATTTTGCGCCATTGATAATTATTCAACTAGATGAGAAAACTTGTCTCATTTCTTTTTTTTTTCCCAAGTTGCTTGCCTTCCTAATATATACCTCTATTTCAAATTAACATACGGAAATTACCTATACCTCAACTTTTTAACATCAAATTGCAATATTTTTTCAAATTCCTAAAAATAA
>NW_021318705.1:430899-506825 GCF_001605985.2 Dendrobium catenatum
ATATATTCCGTTTTAGATCTACTTAAGCGAAAACTTTTAGTCTCTAATGTTGACCTTCATAATTCAAGTTTACCTTCAACTCCCTCTCTAGTCTTATCAACAAGAAGAATATCATCAGCAAAAAGCATACACCAAGGTACATCCTCTTGCAAATGTCTAGTGAGAACATCCATGGCTCGAAAAGATAGACCAGAGAAGAAAAAAAATAGGGAAAAGAAGGGAATAAGAAAAGAAGGGAAGAGGAAAAAGAAGGAAAGAAGGAAAAGAAGAAGGGAGGAAGAAGGGAAAGAGAAAAAAGGAGAAGAAATAAAAAGAGGAGAGGAAGAAAGAAGAAGAGAAGGGGCCGAGGAGAATTCAAAATTTTCAATAAGAACTTTATTTTAATATTTCTTCCACAAATTGAGTTTAGATTTAAGTCTACAAGATTAAACGTTTGAATGAGAATAAATTATTTTGTGGTAAAAATATTATTTGATATTAAATAATTTAACTTAGATTTGAATTTTTTGAAATTTAAATTAAAATGAAAATAATTATTAGTATTAAGTTCTTTATGAAAGAACAAGATGTCATGGGAATAAAAATCAAGAAATTTATCCCAAAAATCTTATAATTCAAGTAAGATACTCAATTTCTAAAATAAGGTGTGAATTGCTCATAGGTCTAATATTTTCACAGTTATGATTATTTTGGCATCTTATCGATGCATTTATAGATTTTCTTTATATTGAGCACATTAAAAATCTAAGATTATCAAAAGGTTTAATAAATATTATGTGATCCTTGATTCAAATAAGTTCAAATTAATTCTCATCAATTTTAACTATAAGACTATATAATTATGCATGAGGCATAAATGAGTATACAAGCATTTATTTTTACATGCATCATATTTTACCATTGAACCATATCACTATAAGTTAATTTGTATGTATGTATGTATGTGTGTGTATACACATCAATGTCAAAGAAAAATGTTTGAAATAATGAAGTTAA
Organism: Dendrobium catenatum; assembly: GCF_001605985.2. Taxonomy (NCBI): domain Eukaryota; kingdom Viridiplantae; phylum Streptophyta; class Magnoliopsida; order Asparagales; family Orchidaceae; genus Dendrobium; species Dendrobium catenatum. The sequence continues at coordinate 431,896 of NW_021318705.1, forward strand.
AATATCAAGAAATCCTACAAAAGGTCATGTCATGTGAGATAGGAAGGCAAACTAAGTTGACCTTGGCATAAAGAAACAAAAGTCCTGAGGAGATAAGCCTCAGTCGGAAAATAAAAAAGAATTTCCAACCCTTTTATACTGAAAAACTTGTAAAGGTCTGAATTCAATGTCGGATTTTATTAATGGTTATTATAGCTGATAGGTTAAGTGGTGAACAAATAATATAAATGTGTCAAAACCTATATAAGCATTATATGATATTTTGAATGTAATGATTAGTAAGAATGAGGTGAGAGAATTAAAATAAGAAATTTAATTTTAATAATTGACTAACATGATGCAATTTAAATGATTTCATACTTACTAATTAGGTTTATTTCCATTTATCAATTATGCTTGTTTCCAATCATTCATGTACTTAACAAGGCATATCTTGATTTAAAATCTACTACACTAAGCTAGTTATATCTTTAATAATTTAACATTTGATATAACATAACAAGATAACATAATAAACCCAAAATATCTGATATAGAATATTGAATAACAAGTTATTATATTAAAGACTTTTCATTCATCTTTATTAATATCTATAGATTTATTAGGCTCCTGATGAGTTAAAACATAAACTCGGGGTCAAACATTCCACCTGGATTGATTTTGTGTTGAATCTGAAACTAACGGTTCTATCATCTTTTGTTTGTCAAAGCTCCTCTGTGAAGGTGCTTCACTTGATCGCATTTCTCCTGAAGTCCTCTGAACCAATATAGGGTAATATTTTGTTACGTGTCCAGGCTAACGACACTAATAGCAAGTGTTAGAACCTAACATTTACCCTTATGAAATCTTCCACACTTAGCACATGCTTCCATGACTCTATTGACAGCAGTACTACTAACTCCACTAGGACTAAGCTTAGGCTTATTCCCATTTGATCCTTCAATCTGATTGTTTTGGATATCTTCTTTAACACTCTTCCTAAAGTTGATCCATTCTCTTCTGAGGGATTTGAAAGTCAATCTCCACCCTTTTAGCTCTTTCCACCAACATTGAATAATCCTCGATTCCTAAAGGTACTAAAGGTTGTCAAATTGCATCTTTTAGACCAGATAGGAATCAATAACAATTCTCCTTTGCTGTTGAAATCAACCGCGGTGCATATCAGGATAGAGTTATAAATTATGCGTCATATTACATCACTGGTTTATCTCCTTGTACTAGTCTTATGAATTTGTCCTGCATCTGCCTCTTTAAAAATATAGGTACAAACCATTCTCAGAAAAGTTCCACAAATTCTTCCCAGTTGACCAATAAATTTGGAATATCTCCTAATCGGTCTTCGTGTTGTCCTCTTCACCACCTTTCTACTTCTACGTCCAAGACAAATGTAGCGAATTACACTTTCCTTTCATCAGGACATGACATGTTATCTAGAATCTTCTCTATACGAAGTAACCAATTTTTTGCCTCAATTAGTCATTCATTACCCTTGAATAATAGTGGTCACATATCTTGAAAAAACTTCAAATATATATCCACTCCAACTCCAGGCTATGATCTTGATTCCTAAAGCATTTGAGTCATAGATATCATCATCTGGTTAAAGGTATTGATGTTCACAATCACTTCAGGTGGTATTTCTTCTTCTTCCATATTTCTCAAATAAGTTTATAGATCATTCCTATGGCTCTTTAATTATGATTCACATTCCTAAGATATTTCTTGGGCTCTGATATCACTTTTGTTACGACCCGGCACGGAAGTTCGAATTAATGATACAGGAACAGATAGTCAGACGATAGATTAAATTTTCATTTACTAAATTTATCTCCAATACACTAAAAAACCACTAAAACTTCAAAAAATATAAACGGGTATAAAATGAATTAAATATATTTCATTGGTGCGTCACGTCTACGGTACACATCTATGTTGCACTGATACACCTATTTATGAATGCGTGTTGTATCTGATACACCAATACATGGATACGCCCCCAATACAGCACCAATACGTGTTGGATACAGCAAAGCCATATCCAATTAAAATACTATTTAATTTCAAAAGGACACGCGTATCCATTGAAAAACAAAAAAAACGGAAAAAAAAAGACACGTCGTATTTACTTCCATGGCTGCGATCGAGGTTCTCTTATTTTCGAGTGGATTTGAGTCTCTTAACGATAAGGGTATATTTGAAATTGCTAATCTTTCACTTGATGAGCTTGAATTAGAAGCTATGATATTTATTGAAGATGATATAGAAGTTCAAAGGAAGACCACTGAAGAAGCTATTCATATCATTCCTTCTATTGAATATTTGAAACTTTATATGATAGACAATTTATGTTTATCCTATTGTTGTTGTACTAAACATTTAATGCTTACTTTTCTTTTAATAATATAAGCTACAAGGATACAAATGATATTGTTTTAATTTTTTTTGTAATTTCAAATATTATGATTTGATTGCTTTCTTAATTTTTATGTATGTTTATAAATTATAATTTTATGTCTGTGCCATCCCCGTATCCTACATTTTTAAGAATTGACGTGTCCCGAATCCGTATCATCTCGTATATGTGTTGTCGTATCAGTATCAGTGCAACATAGGTACAAATTTTCACCTCTACTCATTTTGAATTTTTTATTATATTAAATTATACCGGAAAATGTTAAAAAAATTAAAAGTAAGATACAACTCAGTGAGTAAAACATGCTTCTAAATTATAGTAACCCAAGATAATTGAAACAATATGCATGAGCATTTCAAAAAATTATCTCCTACATAAAAGACCATCTTATTAAAAATTTTATCAACTGCTAATAAATTCTTTAACTTAACATTCAAATTTTCTCTTTGTAAATATATTTTATTCTTAAAATAATCATAAGTTCAAGGTGAATAGTCATGTTTCTTTATTTACAGTGATAATTTTATTTTCTCTTCAATTAAATATTTTAAAAGATAATGCATACTTATAAAATATTTATTGTTAATTAGATCATGATTTATTTTTCGTACCCAATTGTTAATGCTCCTCAGGTAGGTTTGGATATAAGTTCTAAATTAAATTTTTGGAATGACTTAGAAAAATTAATACAAAAGATACCTCTTGAAAAAAGAGTTTTTATTGGAGGAGATTTAAATGGACATGTTGGTAGAGAGGTAGATGATTTTAAAAGCATTCATGGTGACCATGGATTTGGAACGACGAATGAAGGTGGCAAGACCATATTAGATTTTTGTTTAGCTTATGATTTTTCAATTGCTAATACCTTATTTAAGAAAAGGAATGAGCATCTCATCACTTATAAAAATGGATGTAGTACAACCCAGATTGACTATTTTCTTATTAGAAAATTAAACCGTTTAGATTGCAAAGATTGTAAAGTTATTCCGAGTGAAAGTTTATGTACCCAACATCGATTAGTAGTTTTGGACTTTAAGATAAAGGGGCATAAAATAAAAAATAAAGTAAAACGTTTTTCGAGGATTAGATGGGGGCATTTAAAGAATATTAACCAAAATATTTTTGTGAGTAAGATTTTAGATCTTAAGATTTTGTCTGTGCATGAGGATGCTAATGTTATGTGGGAAAAAGTGGCTAGTGATATTAAGAATATTGCAAAAGATGTCATTGGAGTATTAAAGGGAAAAGCTCCTAAAAGTAAAAATAGTTGGTGGTGGAATCCAATTGTGCAAGAAAAGATTAAAAATAAGAAGATTTGTTATAAAAATTGGTTTAATCTTAAAAATTCTGATAATTGGGAATTATATAAAGTGGCTCGTAAGGATTCTAAGAAAGCAATATGTGATGCAAAGACATTAGCTTTTAGCGATTTATATAATAGATTAAATACTAAGGAGGGAGAAAGATATATGTATAAGTTAGCCAAACAAAGAGATAGGAGTAGTAAGGATTTAGTTCAAGTGAAGTGTATTAAGGATGAAGATCAAAAAATACTTTTCTTAGAAGATGATATTCAACAAAGGTGGATGAGATATTTTGCTAAACTTTTTAATGAAGAGTGTGAAAATAAGATTGACTATAGTGACCTTAGCACCCTAAATGAAAATAAAGATTTCTATTTTTATCGGCGTATTAGTAAAACTGAAGTTAGAGAGGCTTTAAATAGAATGAAGGGTGGAAAAGCTGTTGGACCTGATGATATTCCAATAGAGGTGTGGAAATGCTTAGGAGATGAAGGGATTTCTTGGCTTACTAAACTTTTTAATACTATTTTGAAGACTAAAAAGATGCCAGATGAGTGGAGAATGAGTGTATTAATTCCTATTTTTAAGAATAAAGGCGATGCACAGGATTGCACGAATTATAGAGGTATTAAGTTAATGTGTCATACTTTAAAATTATGGGAGCGAGTTATAGAGCATAGGTTGCGGCGTGATACTAATGTTTCTCAAAATCAATTTGGATTCATGCCGGGTAGGTCGACTATGGAAGCCATACATTTATTCAGAGGTTTGATGGAAAAATATAGAGGCATGCCGGAGGTTGGCTCGGCTGACTATGGCGAGCTTCAGAAGAACCCAGAGAAGGTTTTCCTGAAAACGATCGCGTGCCAGTTGCACACCATTGTCGGGATTTCACTGATCGAAGTGCTATCGACACACACGAGCGATGAGGTGTATTTGGGGCAGCGGGTGAGCGCCGAGTTTAGCAGGGATGAACGCACTATCGAAGCGTGGAATCGCCAGTTCATATGAGGCGTACGCCTCTAACAGAATTGCGCAATTGCGACTCTGAGGCGCGCCTCAGTCCAAGTGAGGCGTACGCCTCTGCCAAAAGAGGAATTGCGTAAGCCTCGAGGCGGTTTTGGGTAAAATTGCGCAGAGGCGCGCCTCTTATTGCGCAATTTTAAACAGAGATATATATATATATAATTGCATGTGCATGTTGATTGATGGAGCACGCCCCCTTATGATACTGGCTGAGAATGCAATGTACCCGTACACGTAAATGGAAATGGTTATGAAAAAGGAAATATAAATAAATAGGTGTACCTACATTGGTACTAAATTAGACGATGGCTTCTATGACGGTTTATTATTTATAAAAATATATATATATAATTGCATGTGCATGTTGATTGATGGAGCACGCCCCCTTATGATACTGGCTGAGAATGCAATGTACCCGTACACGTAAATGGAAATGGTTATGAAAAAGGAAATATAAATAAATAGGTGTACCTACATTGGTACTAAATTAGACGATGGCTTCTATGACGGTTTATTATTTATAAAAAAGAAGAAATATATAAATAAAGATATTATATCTACATAATATTGAAAGTTTTGAAATAAAATTAATCTAAATGTGGAATTAATTTATGATATGAATTGAAATGCTTATGTATATTATTTCAATTGCCTTGGGTTACTATAATTTAAAAGTATATTTTACTCACTGAGATGTAACTTACTTTTACTTGCTATAATATTTTCAAGTATAATTTAATATAATAAAAAAATCAAAATGAGTAGAAGAGGTAAAAATGAGTACTGTAGACGTGATGTATCGAATGAAAGGTATTTATTTAATTCATTTTATATCAATTTTTTTTTTTTTGAAATTTTAGTGATTTTTTCAGTGTATTGGAGATAAATTTAGCAAATAAAAATTTAATCTACCATCTGACCGTCTGTTCCCACCTCGTTAATTCAAGCCTCCAGGCCAAGTCGTAAAAATTATCTCATCATATATTATGACAACTATTTTTCAAGAAAGAGATATAAATAGGTAGGATCATAAGCGAGTTGCTCAAATGATCACATATTCTAATATTATGAATGGATTTATTATTTCATGGCACATAATAAAAAACGATGCACATTAGTAAATTCAAGACATCTACTTTTTACTTGGGGCATGTATGTATGTATAAATCTATGTAATTTATTATTATTTTTATAAATTAAATTAAATTAATCAATAAAAAATATAGATCAACTTCTAGCATAGTTTCTCGTTCATCATGCATCTCGATTTGTGTGTTGTTGCCCCACGTGTGGGCAAATTTTTATTTTGCTCTTGCGATGACCTATGCAATATTAATGTCATTTTAAGTAATTTTGGACCTCCAAACACAACGTTGCGGTCCATTTTGCAAATGGAGGACATTCAAATGACTTCACATAGCATGACGTCTGTAGACCATTTTTTTCGTCGTTGTTTGTTCGAATTGTGCTCAAGTGATTTTTCTTTGATGAATTTGACATTCTGAATGCGCCGACGTAATCCGTCTCGCAAATGGACAACGGGTATTGTAGTTGCATATTCTTTATATCGAAAGCTCAATTGGGTTCTCTTCTGAGTTTTTATGTAAAAAATATTTTTCCCCCTTTATCTTATTGTGTGTTCAAGTTTTCTATAGCTAAGATTATCATATAGGGCCTAACCGACCTACTTGTAGAGAGGTTTGTCATACACAATAGCAAACTGTTATTTGTGAGAACCTTTTCCGCACTGATAGACAAGCATGCAAAACAATCAACAATTGACAAAGTGCATGAACCTGAGTACACCAATTTGATCAAGAAATTTTGACTTGCTCTCCAACGGACTCTTTTTCCTACCCTGTTCGGATGAACGCCATAACTATTATTAACATATAATAATCTGCCTCTCAAGAATCAAGAAAACAACATTCCCAGTTTCCAAGTAACAACAGCTAAAACAAGCCTCCACACACATGATTGTGGACAAAGGATCCATCTACTAAAGAAACCTTAACTCATTTCCCCCACGATCAGGTACAGCATTTCGGGAACCAACCAGAAATGCCCTATACCAATAATATATATTAGCAACACATGCTAGGATTTAAGATGCTATCCATCAAGCCATTTGACAGGTTTACAAATCCCAATAAGTATGTGGATCACTTCATGAATCATGGCCAGCCTGCTTATTTATTTAGACGCCAACATGAGGACAAGGCTACAATGCCAAATCATTTGACACAAAGAAAATTTGATGATATGATATATGTTTCTTATTATGGAAGTAAGCCCAATGGCAAAGATTCCTCATCTTCTTTGCAACAAACATCATATAGAGGTGCAAGAGAGCCTATGGATCAATACATTGTAAATATAGAGGATGACAAAGATGAGGACAAGAGGTTAATCAATAGGATGCCTCCTAAAATTTCTATAGAGTCGCGCATACAAGTCTATGAATATTAAAAAGTTAATTTATAAGAAAGTCATTCAATTTAATATAGCAACCTTTCCTTCTTATTCCAACATGATTTGTTACATAGGGTCTAATGATCGAGACTTCAAACAACCATTTATGCATGATTTAAGAACTTGGGCATTGAAGGAGCTAAACAATACTGAAAAAGTCAATTGAGGAGATTAGAAGGACTTGAAATCAAACTTAGTGAATATTATGTTTGATGGTTAGTTTGATATCAAAAATAGAAGCATGATAAATATTTTGATTAGTAATCCCTATGGCACTATTTTCTTAAAGTTTGTTATTGTTGAAGCATATCATATTAGGTAAGGATGCGGAGGGTACGTGATACAAGTTATTACAAATAATGCTAGTGCTTATAAAAAACCCAGAAATAAGTTGTTGGAGAAGAGAAACCATATGTATTACACACCCTGTGCGGCACATACATAGATTTGAGTTTAGAGAAACTTGGTGATTTGTCCGGCACAAGAAAATATTTTACAAAACAAAGAAGATAAGGAAATTCATCTACACAATCATTTGTGAGTCATGGCTTAAATGAGAAAATTATCCAAAAAAAGAACTCTCGTGACTGACTTGCTAAAAATTTGCTATAGCCTAATAGATTCTACAAAGTATGTTAGAAGCACGGCAAGTTATGCTCACTTCCAAAAAAATGACTTAGCTATGCATTGGAAAAGAAAGCTAAAGAAGAAGTTAGGAAGATTGTTCTAAATGAAAGGTTTTGGCTAAATGTTAATTATACAATAACAATAGCAAAGCCATTGGTTCAGTTTTAATGAAGTGGCTGATGCAGAGAAAAGCCTATTACTGGCTTAATTTACAATACAATGAACAAGGTTAAGAGGTTGATAGCACTTAAATTAGGTAGGGATGAGTTTAGCTAGAAGGAGATTTGATAAATCAATTATCAGAAGTGAAAGTTTCAGCTGTCGTCATTTGCATGATACATGATATTATCCTAATCTCCAATTCCAATATTTTGTGCACAAGTCGACCAACCTTTAGATCTAATTAGGCTTATACCAATAAATGAATAGGTCAATGGCTGACTAACAGAGAGGTCAATGGCGGATATGCAACTTACATCATTTAGAAATAAAGAAAGATTTTTTTTAACTGCAGCAAGCAAAAGATACAGTAGCAAAATATTCTCCAAGTAAATTTTAATTATTGGTGGAAATAATGAAAGATTCTCCCAATTTTAGATTTTTTTTTCAAATTTAATCCAATGATAGACCCAGATTGGTGATGGCACTCCAAAGCCAAAGTACATACAATCAAGTTCATACCAAAAAGAGAAATAATTTGACTATCTTAAGGATGAACTCATTGGTTTACATAATGTACAAAAAAAAAAAATTAAAGGGTGAAAATTTGAAGAAAATGATTTGAAGGGATGACAAAAATCTCTTATTTTATTATGATGTGTCATTAGATGATGAATAATTTATGAATGATGATAATAAAGTCACAACATTTGATTCATCAACAACAATCTTTAACGCTAAAATTCTATCTCCAAACCTACTTGATGAATAATTTATGAATGATGATAATAAAGTCACAACATTTGATTTACAATAAAGAGATCTTAATGTTGATTTCTTTGATGAGGGCAGCAGAAGTAAGATTAATGTCTAACACAATCCATCAAGAAATAAAAATAAAGGAAATATGCAAAAGAAATTAGCTATTTGAAGTTATAATAATCAACATAGTTAATATTTCAAACTTTAATTAATATTTTTAAATTTTTATTGATTATTATTGATTAAGGATGACAAAAATAATTTAAACTGAAGAACAGAAGAAAAATTGGGAGAAAATCAACACAAATAAGAATGATGCGGGGGAGAAAGCTATTAATTATTACTATGACTCAAATGAAGAACCCCCAGTAAAGAGAGTGTTGAGCACTTTTGGTGATAAAAATTCTAACCTCAGTGGCTAATTATTTGTCATGCTCTAATTTGTATGTTGGATTATAGGAGTAAGATAGAGAAACTTATTGTCTTAATCTTATTTTGAATTGTTACATTATTAGTTCTTACTTTGATATATACATAACACTTCTGCTTTCCAAAACTTGTTACTTGATACTTTGCACAATTCGTTCCTTCTCATTATGAATAAATGTTAATGTGTTACTTTTAATATGTTGATAGGTTCGGATGTTAATACATTACTTCTTACTTCGTATTTTGATGTGTGCACAATATTTATTACTTTGTGTAGTTTTATAATTATTCGACTTATGTCTCACCCCATGAATAAAACATGTCTCAATACACAACTGCATAATGTTAAACTTTGTTCTATATAATATGCAGATACAACCATCTTTCATACATACACAATTCATTGATAATTTTATATAAATATTTTGAATACACATCTATAAAAAAAATTTTGATTATAAATTAGAATAATGTTTTATAAAATTATTAGACTTGGCTTGAATCAATTCAAAAATTGAGACCTAACTTAAGACTTAATTCATGTCAAAATCGAAATCTTCAAATTTAGATTTGATATCACCCTTATGACTGCCCAAGGAGAATTGTTCCCTAATAAATCTCAAATTAATAACTCCATCAAACATAATGACTCCAACATGGTAGGGATCATTTCCCCTCAACAATATCCCTCGGAGATCAATGTTGGAGTTAGTGACATTTGCCTTAGTGAAAATCCTACTCTAGTGTACCTAGCCTCATCCATGAACAATGGGTCAGCCTCCTTGACCAATGACCAAAGAGCCTCCTTCATTGGTGCATAAATGGTATGTCTTGCTAATTCCATGAAGGTTTCCCTTGCTGAACGATGTCTAATTCCACTCCGTATCCCACATGGACAACAAACCAACCGTCCTAGAAAATATCTAGTTGCCGTCCTTTATTTAATGTCCCACCAACCTCCCCTGTCGACATCATGTTGATATCCCATAAAGACTAGTTGATCAAACTATGAAATCCATTATTATTGCAAACAACTTTACATCAGAGCATTATAACTTATAGATTACTGCCCAATCAATACTGATGTCCTGACCATACATAGCTGTGAGATATGTAATTACAAATTCTTCATAAAGAAAGTTCATCCTTTGGGCTAACTCTATCTCTTTTTTTCTGTATTTTACACAAGAAAATTATAGTTGGTTATTGTTATTTATGTACTTGAGTATTAAAAATCTAATAAAATTGTGATATTGCTCCACCCTCTCATTTTGTAGAAAGGATTCTGACACACAACAATAAAAAAAAAAACTATCACGGCTCCCCACACAACAACAACCATAACATCAAGCCTTTATCCCACTAGGTAGGGTCGACTACATGAATCCTTCTTCTCCATTGTGTCCTCTTCAAGAGTCAAATTTTCATTTAAACCTAATAAAGAAAAGTTATTTCTAATATTTTCTAACCAAGTCTTTTTAGGTCTATTTCTACCTTTCTTAACATAAGTCAAATCTAATGCATCTACTTTCCTAACCGGTTCATCGGAAGGCTGTCGTTTTATGTGACCAAGCCATCTAAGGGGACTCTATCTAATCTTATTTTCCACAAGAGCTACTCCAACCTTTCACGTATATGCTCATTTTGTATCATGTCTCTAAAAATAAGGTCACTCATCCACCTGAGCATCCTCATCTCTACAACACTTAACTCAATATTATGCTTCTCTTTTAATGGCAAACATTCTTCACCATAAAGCATTGAAGGTTTCACCATCATCTTATAGAACTTTCCCTCAAGTTTGAGGTCAAGTTTGAGGGAGACTTTTCTATCACAAAACAAGCGATGCATTCCTCCACTTCAACCATCCAACTTGAATTCTACTAATAATATCCCCATCTATTTCACCATCACTCTGAAGAATAGACCCAAGATATCTAAAAATGTGTACACTTATTAATGACTTGATCGCTCAAAGTCACAATCCCCCACTAGATCTATTACTACTAAATTTACACTCTATATATTCAATTTTAGATCTACTCAAATTAAAACTTTTAAACTCTAAGGTTGACCTACATAATTCAAGTATATCTTCAACTCCCTCTCTAGCCTTATCAACAAAAAGAATATCATTAGCAAAAAACATAAATCAGGGTACAACCTCTTGCAAATGTCTAGTGAGAACATCCATGACTAAAGCAAAAAGATAAGAAAATACTTGGTCAAACCACTTTCTATTTGAACACAAGCAACAGCTACTGCATCCATCTCCTTAATGACTTGCATATAAGCATTATTAACCTTTCTCTTTTCTAGAATTCTCCAAAGCACTTCTTTTGGAACTTTATCATGTGCTTTCTCTAAATCAATAAATATGTTATGTAGATCCTCCTTATTCTCTCTATACTTCTCCATCAAACCTCCCAATAAATGTATAGCTTCCATAGTAGACCTACCCAACATAATCCAAATTGATTTTGAGAACGATTAGTATCACGCCGCAACCTATGCTCCATAACTCTCTTCCATAATTTTAAAGGATGACACATTAACTTAATACCTCTATAATTCGCACAATCTTGTACATCACCTTTATTCTTAAAAATACGTATCAACGCATTCATTCTCCACTCATCTAGCATCCTTTTAAACTTCAAAATAATATTTAAAAGTTTAGTAAGCCAAGAAATTCCTTCATTTCCTAAGCATTTCGACTATATTGAAATATCATCAAATCCAACAGCTTTTCCACACTTTATTTTCTTTAAAACCTCTCTAACTTTGGTTTTACTAATACAACGATAAAAAATATATCTTTATTTTCATTTAGGGAGCTAAGATCGCTAAAATCAATCGTATTCTCACAATCTTCATTGAAAAGTATACATCATGGCTCACAAGAGAAAAAAACAATGATTATTAATCAATTAATTAGGAGTTGCACACTATCCAAACCTTCTATCTAATTTCTTATGTCATCACTGCCTTCTCTTCATTAGTTTACATATTTCCAATTTCTTTCTCATGAACAAATGAAGCTTCTACGACCACAAACCTAAATAAGCATTGCTAAAAGAGAAATTCAACCAAAAGTCTGCTATTGAAACCATCTAACAAACTATTCAAAAGGATAACTACTACAGCAGTAACAGGAAAAAAATATTTAACCTAAACAGAGAATTTTCTATTCGTGTCTTGCCCATTTTCCTTGCCCTTTTATTTTTGTCAACACTTCACTTTGATACTAATTGGCTTAAATGTTAAGACTGACAGCCACGCTATACTCAAGATAAACTTGGACATGTAGTCGAGAAAAACAATAAAGAAGTTCAAATCCTCTCTGACATTTGCACAAGTTAAAAGTAAAATACCATGGAGAGAACTGAAATTTGATGCTGCTTTGTCGGGTTGAGGCCGAACTTCACCATGATGTACCTGAATCATGAAATTATCTGGGTAGAAACTTTAAGATGCTAGGAAATCTTCAAAGTTAATGAAAATGGTAAGAAATTAGCATAATTAAAAGAGCAAGTCTTTGCCATGTTAAGCAAAAGCAAGTACCTGCATAGGCAATCTTTGACTTTCATGGAAAACTCTATCCGAAGACATCGATTTTTCGCCCGTTCGGTAGAGTGACCGATATCGAGATCGATTCTTGTCAAAAGGAACTGCTTCATGTTCTGAAGGAAAATCTCTTGATGCCATATTTATTTTCCTTGAGCTCAAACCTTCTTCCATTGGAAACCAATTTCCTCGAGGTTGAGCTGGGGGCCCTGAGACCTGAAGAGGAGGCCTAGTTGGAAATGGTGGATGCGACGGAGGAGCATCACGTGTGTCTTGTCCATGCTGCAAAATCAAAAGTCTTCTTCTTGTGTTTGGGTCTAGATCTGATTCTGGGACCTCACCCTCTTCCCAAGAAGAGCCCTGTAGGGAATGTTCTGACAGAACAGATTGCCCTAATGGCTTAACAGGCACAACATTATGTGGAAACTGGCTGTTGGCCAGCGGCATGATCAATTGGGTTGCTGCCAATGAAACTGCTGGAGTTGTAGGAGCTATGACAGGGGGGGCAGGAGGCACAATTCCCCTCGTATCAAAGTTGTTAGCAATGGGAGCAACAGTTTGGACAATACAGTTTGCACCCTGTACGACAAAGGAACATTGGAAAATAAGTCTACAGATATTTAGGACTTCAAACAGTCGGAATATGTATGTTATTTAGCATTGACATATGAATATGTTCCTGTACTCTTCCTTAAATTCCAGTGTACCAAAATGTTCAATAATAAAATTATTGATATAACAATGACCTTCAATCTCCTCTCGACCTCAGCATCTGCCATTCCATCAAAACCAAGTGGATTTTTGTTTCCATTCAATGTAGAGGCGTCATCCTGTATCGAAATTGTATAGGGACAATATAGTGTAAAAATAATTGAAAAGGGAGAAAATACCAAATATAAGGATAGGACCACATATCTACAAAACCCGGTACCTCTGAAATTAAATAATTTCCCACATCAGGAGCAGATGGGTATTCCATTTCGTCTTCATAAGAAACTTCAGACATTCGTGGAAGCAAAATTTCATCAAAATCTCTGACACCAAATGCATAATTATTAGGCAAAACTTAAATTACATGGTAGCTAGCAATGTTTTTAGAACTTGCACGATTCCATAGTTTCAATGCAATCATATCACAGATCAACCAAAGCTCTGATTATACAAGAATATAAATATGCTTACTTGAAAAAACTGCCTCTAACATTACATGCCACATTTCTTGCAACACAAAGAACCGGGATATTGTTGTTTGCCTAAGGTTATAGAGTCAGTTGAGATTAGAGGAACATACCAAAGTCCCACGTAATATATGAATCAAAGAAAGAAGTTGAATTCTCATATAATATAATAATGTAAATGTTTAAAGATCTAACTTACTTCTGCTTGAGGAGCAAAATATGGAGCAAACGGAGGGACAACATGAACTCGAGATTGATCTTTCTCATCCCAGACTTTCAACCTATCGTCAATAACTAATGACATCTTTGGATGACAGACTCCATCTTGGAATACACTGAACAAAGATTTTCTCAAGCCTACCAACAACAAGAAATGATAGTTACCAAATCCAACTAAAAAGGGTATGTCATATCAATGGAAATTAGTTTGTAGCAAAAAAAAAAAACACAGCACAAAATATCAAGCATACCAGACTTGACACAAACTATTCGATCCAAGAGCTCTTTCGAGTTGATTAAGCTAGATTCTGGATCAAGAAGCCTCCACATTTCTAAAGCATAATCTCTTTCCGCCATTGTGCAAACATAAACCTCAAACCTCTTTCGACCTTTTGCAGTTAAGTAGCTTCGAAGATCTTCCCATGCAGGCCTTAAACGTACAAGGACACTAGTATCTCTTATCTATAAAAGTAGAAGTGCAAGGTAAGCTTATATGTGAACTTCTATTGAACTTCTATTGACTGAAAAGTAGAATGGAGATGATACTCAATGCATAACACAAGCTGCACATATTTTGTAAACAAACCTTTAAGATTAACATACTTTAATCATATAATTTGAACCAAAACGAAAAGAAGTTTTATCATCAAAAATCCACACAGAGGATACTTGTTGACTCAAAAAAAATGGCACATCGGCATGAATCCTGCTTTGCAGACATAGGATTCCATCTTCCTTGGGTCAGATTTTAGTTAATCAGATTTTTCCTGAGGGTAGTGTCAGGGTTTAGTTAGATCTGTGTCCTTACTTTCCATGAGCACAAGCACTCATAATTAATTAACATTCTTAACACGTAAGAGAGAACTCTTAATTAAGGATGAACATATTAGATGTTTATAGTCATATGATATATGGCATGATAACAACATAAGGGTACAAGTTATAAATTACAAACTCAGCACAATCAATCAAGTTAAAAAGAAAGACATGAAAAACATGGACAATTAAAAACAATCATTCGGAATTGAAGAAGGTGGGAAAAACTGACACAATACACAGTAAGCAAGTTTGAAAATATAAAGGCAAAAAAAGGATTAAAAAAAAAGAAAAGTAAAATAGGAAACCATACAAATTGGATGAAGAAACTAACAAGATAAAGAAGAATAAAAAAAGGGCCAAAAAGAAGCATAGAAAGAATTTATTTTCCATAGCAAGTATTTCTTTGTCATTACAAGTAGAAAACCTCTAAGGCATAATGCGAGCCATATTTATAAGTTATAGTGGAAAATGTTAAGAAAATTTCCAATGATTTAACATTCTTCCCATCACCTAAGAAAGAAAAGACATTTTCCTAAAACACTCACATAAGAATAAATATATAACGATCATAAAACAAATGTCGCATGCAATTGAGATGACATTACTAGCTTGTCCCTAGTAAACTATCAAACCATAAAACAATTAAGCCTTAATGCCATAAAATAAGGGAGTTTTTGAATACTTATAAAAACGAGCGAGTTACATTAAAAGCTACCTATGTATCATAAACATGATATGCAATAGATGTGATACATAAACATGATATGGTGTCATGAAAACCTAGGATATGGATACATACATAACGATCTATATCAAGAGGTAGGGAGAGAGAGAGAGCACTACAACAACAACAACATCAAGCATTTATCCCACTACGTGGGGTCGGCTACATGAATTTTTTTTTCTCCATTGTGTCCTGTTTAAGAGTCAAATTCTCAATTAAATATAATAGAGATCATTTAGAATATTTACTAACCAAATCTTTTTAGGTCTACCTCTACCTTTCTTAATATAGGACAAATCTAATACATCTACCTCTCCTAATAGGGACATTGAAAGGCCGCCGTTTTACATGACCAAAACCATCTAAGTTGACTCTCACTAATCTTATTTGTCACTAGAGCTACTCCAACCTTTTCACGGATGAATGCAAATTTAGATTCATATCTAAGTAAAATTTATGCATAGACAACATATGCACCCATCCATTTATGCTAATGAGGAATGCACATGGCTATGCAATTTGCAAGGTCTAGTACAAGAAAATAAACTGTAGGATAACCAATATATCATCGCTTCAATATCTATCTCAATGTCTAACTTAGAAAAAAATCGACAACAAGAAACGTAAATGTAGTGCAAATATGGAACCAAATCAGAAGAAATTTTGTCACATAAATAGCAGTCTATCACCAATATTACTATAAAAAAATTCATTTGAGAGCATAGACCACATAACAATCACAATATTTAAGATAATGACAGTGAATTAATCTCATAAGCATCCTTTGGTAAAAGTGCGTAGTTCTTCAACCAGATGATTGCAGGTCATCTGACTAATAAAGACCAAAAAGAATGACTACAGCAACTAATTTACAACAATATGGCATGCATCAAAAATATAGAAAGACATAAAAAGAACCTTACAAACACTTGGACAAGAAAAAAAAGCGTACCGTTGGATTGACCCGAGTAAGTATGATGTTTTTTTCATGTAGTCTTATAATAGGGCGATTTAAAAGTTGATAACTATCAGACAGACGGGGAACAGCCTCAGATTGAGCTTTCAACACCTTCCCATTTTCTACAACTTGATCATTGTCAACATACTGCTTCAAGATTGATTTATCATCCTGATACCGCTTGATCTCAGCAAGCATGCCATGAACACGCTGTGGATCTACCTCACTGCTGATCTTTCGCTGTAAGGCATCAATCCTATCCTCAAATGAGCGCATTGTATTAGCAACTATAAGAGTTTCATCGAGATCAAACACAATTCCCAGGCATCTTAGATTAAGCATGACAAGGCAGGAATTATACAATCCACGTGCAACAATATATCCCCAAAAAAATGAATTTTGTGGAAGATTCCTCCTAGAAGGCATGGCAACTAGATGGAGTTCTTCCTCTCCTATTGAAGCAACTGCTGTCTGCAGAGATGAAAGTCACTCATAAGAGCAAATATCGTTATACTAAAAAAATACATGTGTTCATTTAAATGTGAGAATGGCCATTTCAGCTTGATTGCTAACACATAGATGGTACACTCCAACAGTGTATTCACTTAGAAGGTAAAATGAATGTGGATAAAAAAGGAAACAAAACAAATCCATTATCTTACCAAATCAAACGGCCTACAAAGAATGACAATTTTATAAGCAAACAATTTGTTTATTTTTTTTGTTAAACCATAGGGAAAACCAACCAAATAGTACCAACTTTTAAAAAATTAGCTTCTTAAAGCATAAATTAACTCTTCCCTTCTTACAACGGTTCAAGGAGGTTTAGCAGAGGATGCACCAAAGCATAAAAAAAGAACATACTGATTCATTCACAATTGAATGGGGATTTATCTCCTTAAATATGAGGCTATCAAACATATGGAATGTACAAAAATTTACAAAGGGGTTGTGTGATTGTAAGCTATGGGGTATAAAATAAAAGGAATATATGGGTTTTATTTTTTACGTGTTTAGCATGAAATAAAGCAGAAGCAAAGTATTTTTTGGGGGAATTTCAAATCCTCAAAAGCCACACTTACGGTGCGTTACATTTTATTTTTTTTCAAAACAACCATATTCCAAATGCATCCTTGCAAAGTATGTCCCGTCGCTCACAACCCCCTCTCCCGTGTGCCATCATCCCCATCCCTATCAGCATACATGTTCACTCGCAACCCCAAACTTGCTCCAACAGTCATCAACCCCTTTGCTCCTAATCCTGACCCCTCTCCCATGCAACACCTTCTCCAACCCCATAAACGACCCAATTCCCATTAGCCTCTATCCCCAATCATATTCAAACTCCCGCCTCTTAGATATCATAATAAATTAGTTTCTAAGTATTTCCAACCAAATAACTCTTGAAAATCAAAATAAATCACATTTAGTTACTTTGCATTTCTAAAAAATATGTATTTTAAATACCATGCCCTTAAATTGCCAATTTAAAGAAAGCAATACATAGCTTGTAGAATGATTATGTACAAAATAATGGGTAATAGATTCAACCAACCAATACAGCAGGTGAAAAAATGAATATCTATGACTTATATGTTTTGCATATAAGGAACTGTTACCCCGCCGAACTCATCACAGAGAAACCTCTTTTTTAATTGCATGATACATATATACTGTAGCAAGAATAAAAGAGATTCTCATCACATATATAAAAGGCATCAGATTAAATTTATCTGCCAAAGTAAAAGATAAGTCTGGCTAGGAAATCAACAACTGAGGAAACAAACTATAAAAAGATCAAGGCTGCTAGTTTATGTACGAAAGATTTAACTGGAAAAGTTTCTTGCAACAGGACAACTACTCACCTATGCCCTCATTGAAGTTCATTGGTCAGATTAAATGCATATTCACCAAGAAACTAATTGATGTCTAAATAACATATGTGCTCATTCTACCACTCAAGCTACAGATTTCAGGAAAGTGCCTACTTCAAACTCCAAAATTCATGTTAATTTTCAAAATACCCAACTTCTTTCTTTGTAAAATAAACTAATTGATAAATAGGAAATTCCCAACCTCCCATCTCATAATAACAATATGCCATAATGATTAGAATGATCTCAATGGGTATTATTAAACATGCAAGATACAAAAATCATAATTTACATGTAACAAGTACCATAAGTTAGTGATTCACAAACTTCTAATGAACACCCAGGATGTGAAAACTATCGATCATGAAAAGGTTTACATGTCTTTAATTATGATTTTCTTCTGTTAAGCAGATAGGAAACCAGCAAGCTTATTATTAATTCAACCTGCAACAGTTTAAGATCCTCTTGCACTTAGAAATTTTCTAAACAACTTTTTAGTTAAGTCTTGTATCTAGGAAGTTATGAATATCTCTTAAATCGGAGAAGACAAAACAATACATTATTAATTATCAAGAAGTGGATAGCTAATTAACTGCTACTTGTTCTTCTAGTTGCAAAGATGGCTATAGTGTAATTATTTGAAAAGAAATCGAACAAATCTATATTGTATAAATCTCAAATTCATCATCATTGATCGTAACATCATCTGATCCAGTTGCAACAGTAATAATATATTAAATTAATATTGTACATTAGCAGATTGTATGATGCAAATTAAAAACTTATTAAGATAAAATTGCTCATTAGCTAATAATATAAATAGCACCTATAGATAATATTGCATAGAACTAATTGATCTTAAGCATAGCTTCATTATACATATAGCCACTTCATACAATTATAATGTTTGGCACATTAAATCAAAATAAATAATGAATTTCTCCTTCCCAAAAGACAATATACAAAGCTTCAAGCCGTTTCTGACAAATAAGCTTATCCACATTACTTAACAAACTAAGAAACTGATTCAGTGAGAATGTGCTTTTATGGCTGTTGATAAGCTCAATTTCAAACTGTCTTCCAAAATTCAAGATCTGGAGATAATGCCTTTTATTTAACCATGGCAAGTTCAGCTATTCTGGGAAATTAAATTTTTTTTTGGGAAAGGCAAGTTCAGATATTCATTTATGTAAGTGTGAAATTTTTCGTCTCAAATAAATATAGGGTATAAATTGCTCATTATATTTGTAGTTTAGTAGGGCATATTCGTTCAGAGAAGAAGTGCCGATCTAGTCACTGTTCATACGTTTGATATTCTGACTAATGATTTAAGTAATAAATTTTAGGGTTTAAATGTTATTGTTTGAAACCCCTTTGATTTCATTGATCTTTTAGCCATTTTCCTTTAATTAAGAAAAATACCTTGTTCTCTCTGAGACAGGCAGAATATACTGAAAAAAGCAGTGACTCTTCGGCGGATCGCTTCGATTCCATTCTGAAGCAGACGCCAGACGTGGCAATAGTGTGTAGAACTGCCAGTGGCGGGCAGCGATCGCTGGGAGGGGAGAAGTGAGAGATTCGGATCTCCCTCGTCCACGTTCCAAGGTTTGAGTTCTTGGGCTGGATTTCTACTTCTCCGATAAGAGAGTTTCCATGATACACGACAGATCTGAACATTTTTAAGCTTGATCCGGAAAATTTTATCTTCCTTTGAGGTTCAAAACGAAAAGCCCTTAACTAGGTTCAACAGATCTGTGCTTGGTTGATCCGTTTAAACCATTACGTCATGATTCGGTCTAAGAAGTCAGAAAAAATATTATTTCAGGTATAGAAACGAAAAATAACGAGACTCTCTTGCGGATCCACAGGGAAGGAAATCTGGTCAGATTTATTCCACAAAAGGTTTTGTCACAGAGAAAAGGTTTGTTTATTGAGAAGAATGGTAGAGATTTTCAGTCTTCCTGATAGATCTGAGCGTTTACAAAGAATCTGACATGAGGAGTTTTAATGACCCTCTGTTACTGAGAATCATCAGTTAGCGAAGAGGGCGATCTAAGTGTTTCGTAAGCTTCCTGTTCTTGACGGCTGCTCTTTAAGTGGCCGTGGAAGCTGAAAACCCTAGGTTGCCGATCGAGAGGATAAACAAAGGTCAAGTTCTCAAAACGCTCGGCAAATCCTCCATCATACACATAAATTTATAAATGAAAAAGGCTAAGGTGAGAACGAAATAATTAATAATTTAAAATAGATCGTTCCAGTTAATGTCTGACGGAAGCAGATAGCTTTAATTTTCTTTCCTTATTTATTTATTTAGAAAAAAGGTCAGGTCAAAAAAAGATGGTGGTGGATGGATTGTTTTTGAAATTTATAAGGTTTGTTTACCAAAAGTTTAAAAAATCCTCGTAATTAATTTTCTTGAAATTTTAAATTTTATTATATAAATAGACTAAACTAATGTATTTGTAATTAGAGTGAATTTAGGGTTTGTTTTGTTAAAAGTTATTTGAAAAGATTTTATTTAAAGAACGGGTTTATCATTTAAATATATTTTTATTTTGTAGTATCATATTAATATAATAATATGTCATTCATTCATAATACAAATGATTTTTCTTCTTCTTTTTTTAGTCATTATCAATTTGATTGTTATTTATATTAAGTAATTTTGATGGTTAATGCAACTTATATTAAGTATTGGCTTACTTTATCATCTTCATTACTTTATCAAAGGCATTTGGGATGGTTGCAAAATTTTATAAAGTTTGTTGTGAGGTTGTGAAAAAAAAATAACATCGTTATTATAATTGTAGAAAGCAATTTTTTATCACATAAATTTATGAAAAAATGGGAGAAAATAACAGCAAAAACTGGTCTGAAATTTTGAAAAGCAAAACAGTTAAAAAACTATTCCAAATATATCTTAAGTAAGTTATTGTAACACCCTAAAATTTAATGAAAGAATTAGATTTACTTAAAATTATGATTAATTATCTCGTCTATAAATAATAACAACCAGAGCTACAAAATCTCTAAAAATATAAAAAATAGTATAGTCAAATTTTATTTCATTAAAATAGAATTATAATTATTGTGTCTCATAACATTTACAATGATAGAGAGATATAAAATTTATTGTCTTAAGTTTGTACGAAAATTCAGCACATACATAGATGAGATAGAGAGGTATCATAATTATAAGAGACATCAGAATTTGTACATGAAAATCTTGAAAAAGGAAAAACCACGAAATAAAGTCCAGTTAAAATGATTATACTAGTGTTTGTCAATGATTACAAAGGATGTCATTCCTTGGGAGAAGTTGTTGGCGCAATGTCTAATATATATCATGTAAAGCATATTAAATGGTTGGAGTAAGAAGAACCCAATGATTTGAGAGTTGTTCTTAAGAGAATATTTATCTATTTGTTTGGTCTAGTGGATCATAGTTAGACGACGAAGGTCGGAGCGGCTGTAGTCAGACGACTAATGTCATATAGTCATTTTTCAGGCAACGGAGGTCGTATGTATAATAGTGAACGGGGTACAGAGGTCGAAGGAACCGCAGTAGAGCGATTGAGATTGAAGGGATTGTTATCAGGCAATTATGGTCAAAAGGACCACAGTCGGGGGGAACCAGTGGTTTGAAGGATCATAATCAAATGGCGATAAAGGTCGGAAATATCATAGTTGAGCAATTAAGATTGAAGAGATTGTTGTTGGGCGACAGTGGTCTGAGGACCTTGGTCGACAGTAGATGGAGGTCAAAGGGACTGTAGCCATGTGAAGGAGGTCGAAGGGAATATTGTCAAGGGACAATGGTCGAAGGGGTGATAGTCAGGTAATAGAGGTCGGAGATACCGTAGTCGGGCCCTAGAGGTCGGAGAGATCTTAGTCGAGCAATAGAGGTCGATGGGATTGTGTGGCGGAGGTCGAAGATAAGGTTGTGAAAATCGGACTGTACAACGAACCATATGGATGAGAGGTTCAAAGTCTGAAGGTTGGACAAGGGTTCAACTAGATGACACAATAAATATTAATTTTATTTAAATAGAACATTTGTGACATAATAATTGTGCAATCGTTACAAATGAGTGAAAAAAAATTAAACAAAATAAGTTATTATGAAGCATAAACATTAATAAATATATTTTTCTAAAAATTAAAGACATAAATTCCAAGTAACTTATCATAGGACAGAATTTTGCAGAAATTTTGAATTTTGCTACATTAGGGTATTTCCCTAAACAACTTTAGAGCAATTAGTTACTTTTTGCATTTTATCCATGTCTGAAACTAAGGATTTTACACACTTGTTTGTAGAATTTCTTAAATCATTCATACTCACAATTGAATTCATAATCATTTTAACATAATCTTTTATAGACATATCGACGTTCACACACAGGGTGTCAAAGTTTAAGAGATTGATGTTACATCTATAGGCAAAGGGAGATTGGACAGGCCGGCCCAGCAGGCAGTGGAGGGGGCAGAACCTGGAACAAAATCCAGGAAGATTTCGGCCCCCTTGTGGGGCCCAGCAAAGCAATAATTTATTAGGATATGAGGGGAATTAGGAGGGAATTAATTAAGAAAAAATCTCCTATTTGAATTCAAATAAAAATTCTCTCACTTTAGATCCGAGGGCGTGACATTACTGGTTTATATATTTTACTATTTTTGTACTACAATATTTTGCTAGCCTCCGTACCATATTGATTTACCGGTTCACATAGTTTATCATATAGTATATGTTTTACTATTTCTGCACAGATTTATGTTCATATGTATTATTACTATTACGAATTAAGTAATTTTATACATATTATTTCTTTATCGTGCTTTGAGTTTAATTGTATGATGGTAGTGACATATTGAATTTTTTAGCTCATTATATATAATTTAAATAATTTTATGTCATGAAAGAGGATCATGAGTGTGAGACTTATCTATTATAGGATTCATCAGGTTCTAATGTTTTTTTTTTTTCTTTAAGATATTCTTCAATAGTCATAAGTGAGTGGACAATATATTGTAATTATAAGACTCTTGGTTATTATACATAATTTTTTGATAGTGGTTAAAGATATATATTGATATTTTGATCAATGAATTATGCTTCAACTGATCTTTTATTTTTTGAAAGAAATTAGATAGTTCTAATTATTAATAAAAAAGATAAAAGAAATAATTCTTTCAAATTAGATTTTAGGGTGTGACATGATGTCTGCTTATATCTCTAATTCCCCTTATACCTCCCACACTTACACCCAACAAGTGGGGTTAGAATTCCTCACATATATACTGTGAGATCTCTTCACTTGAGGAAGAAGCACTTCCTCATGGATCTTGAAAGAGGAGGAGGGAGAGAGGAGAGGGAGGAGACGTGAGCCAAAACAATGCAAAATTCTTTATTTCCTTGGCTTCATTCCTAATACAAGCTAAAGCCTATTAATATGCACCTAAGAGCTACACAAAAGCAACACACTATTGGCAACACATGCCAAGACAAGAAACCTAAAACTAAAGCAATCCTAAATCTAGGAACAAATACATAACAATCTCCACCTTGAGCCTAGATTTACAAAAAACCAAAGGATAACCACTGTTCTTTAAAGAACAGCCAAATAATGATCTTGTCGATCTCCTCCGCCAAAAGCGTCCACCGACATTTTAGCTCCACCTCCTGACAGATCTCCAGTCGCACTGCATCCAACGCAGCCAATCCCCGAGCACCCTTAGCCCGCCTTCCGCGTCCTGTGCATCCACCAGCACCCTGCGCCTCAGTGCCCGCGCCCTGCACCTCCAGCCCGCGTCCAAACGCCATAAGCCCTCGCCCGCGCCTTGCACCCATGTGGTCTCTCTCCGACCACATCCTGCACGTATCTACCCGTACAGCGAGCCATGCGCCCTCACCAGTGCTCCGCTCGTCACAAGACCATGCTCCGCACTGCCGCATCACCCTGCGTGTCTTTCACCAGTGCCCCGCGCTCCTATACGGACTCTTCGTGCACCGCACGACCACACATCTCCAAGCGCCCTGCACTCTCAACCCTGCTCTCCAAGAACAACCGACACTACCTTAGTGTCTCCCGGACTCCACCTAAAGTCCAAAACTCCGCCTCCAAATAACATCTAATCTCTTCTTTATTACTTCTTGCATCGTCTGTCTTCTCAACTTACTAGATGACGATGTCACCATGGCATCATCTCTGCAGCTTCTTGCTGTATGAATTGTTCGAGCTTCTCAATAAATGATAGCAAATGTCAGATCCCTCTTGAATCTAGAAGCAACAATTTATTGCCCACTGAACAGCCAACGTGAGAATATCGCCTTCTTGTATCCCGATCGGACACTGTGCCCGATTCCGCCTTCACCCAGGCGATCAAGCAAGTCTCCGCCAGAAGCACACGCGGCCACCGTGCGGCTGCTTCGCCTGCTCACCTGCGAGCAAGGCTCGACGCCACTCCGGCCTTCGTCGGTCTTCTGATCCCGCAAGCCGTCGAACGCGAACAAGTCCCCAATGCGTCAAGCTCCCTTCGCCGAGTAGATCTGACTCGAGCCAAAACTTCTCCTCCGGCCAGCAGCTCCGGATCACACCCCGACTCCGGCGTTCGATTCTTGCCCGTCCGCCTCCGAGCCGCACAGGTTCGGCTCTCTCAAACGCACGTCCGAGCTTGGCCGCCGACCGCCTCCTTCGTTCCTTTAGACAAGAAACCTTCTCTCCTCCACCTCGAGATCACCACCACCGTGGCTCTGATACCAGATGTGAGATCCCTTCACTTGAGGAAGAAGCGCTTCCTCATGGATATTGCAAGAGGAGGAGGAGAGAGAGAGGAGAGGGAGGCGGAGTGAGCCAAAACAATGCAAAATTCTTTATTTCCTTGGCTTCATTCCTAATACAAGCTAAAGCCTATTAATAGGCACCTAAGAGGTACACAAAAGCAACACACTATTGGCCACACATGCCAAAACAAGAAACCTAAAACTAAAGCAATCCTAAATCTATGAACAAATACATAACTATACACTAGATAGATGGGGCCAAAATAGAACTTGTAATATTATTTAACCTCCCACATCTACTTCCAACAAGTGGGCTAAAATCCCTCCCACATCTACATCAGACAGATGGGGTCATAAGAGTATATCTATACCAATTGTTACATAATGGAGAGTGCACTTTCTCATCCATCAGATTAGAACTCTTCTAATGCTATGAGTGCATAATGTAAATAAAATGTAACAATACTTAATTTAAGTGTTCAATGCAGTAAGCATAAAGTATATAAACTATCAATAAAAGCCACTTTTCTAGTATAATATAATGCTCATTGGACTTTCTTTCTTTTTTTTATTCAATTTATACTTTCATAGCAACTTCCATATGAATATTTCAAGACATTTATATAACTACAACAATTATTAGAAAAGCATCATTTAAATAATTTGCTCAGAATTTTGTACAAGAAAAATCAGCCGTTAAAAATTCAATTGCATATAGCCAAAATGTCCATAGTAAAGAACATAATAACATAAAAAAATCATGCGATGAAAAATTTGTAAAACCAAAAAAAAAAAAAAATTTTGTTGATAACTTCTAACAAATTTATTGTAATTGAAATTAGAGACAAGGGTTTAAGAGTATACCAAGAGCTCTGCAACTTCCTAAACTAACACTATAAACGAATCCCAGACCTTGGCCTCCAAATTCCTTCCATGTCTTTATTTTTCTTCTTTCCTTTCCTTCTCCTCCCTTGGCTGGCAAGCCTAGGGTGGCGATGAAATGAGCAAGTGAATTGAGATATTTTAATATTAATTTATTATTATTTTTTTTAACTACTATCGCGATGTCCAACTATCCCAGTGCCACAACTCTCCAAAAATTTTTCTAGATGTCTCCACAATATGCTTACTTGAGACCTAGCGCCTAGCGACCTAGGTGGCATTTCCTGGTGCCGCGGTGCTCACCTAAAACCTATTTATTTTTTAATTTTCCCACCACTAGGGAGTCGTATTCCCCAACGCAATGGTGCCCACAAAATAAAATTCAAACTTGAATTTTCACCTTTTTATTTCCATACATCGATTATTTTCTACCCCATTCAATATTCTACAACTCATAAATATTAATTAACATAAAATTAATGATTAATTATAGAAAATTATATGAATCTAATGGCATATATTATAGTTTCCCTAGGCTATTTTCTTAAAAATAATAAAAATAATCATTCATAAAACATAATTATTAATGATGATCAAACTTCATAATTATTTTGGCGATATTATGATATTTTCGCCAAGAATTGATCTGGTTGTTGTTATTAAACAAATTAGATCTATTGTGAGGTATTTAAGGTTTATAATATCTATGGTAAGACTCACATTTTCTTCTAAAAAGAGTTTATTTTACTTAGTTTATGAATTAGATCCAAATCGGATATTCACAATCCCTAAACCGATGCTCTAATTTTTCGCTATTCATTGATTCTAATTTTAAGTATTTTCTAATATTACTAATATTTATTTTCAATTAAAATAGAAGTAAAAATGATTAATCATTTTTATACTTTTTATTTAAAAATAAATAAATTCATATAGAAAATTTCTTAAAATTGCTATTATTGGTCTTATGACTGGATCAATTTGCGCCATCACTAGAAAAATTTTATGGCTCCACCATTGATTGATGAATTAGATTATATGAGAGACATATTATATTCATAAATCCTTTAGCGATAGAGAAATATATAATTTAAAGTCTTAGCATTGTACAAAGATCCATCACACAAGAATATTAGATAAAAGGTGTAGCATTCATAAGAGACACCAGAGTTTTTAAGTGGAAACCCCTGAAAAGGGGGAAAAATCACGGGGTTTGGCCCAGTTTGAATGAATCCACTAGTATTTGTATTCGATTACAAATGAGGCTCTTCCTTGGGAGAATGTCTTGGTTTGATGGTATAAATGTACTTCATAAAGAGCACATTACAAGGTGGAAGTTATAATATAGACATGTTTGTTTGGTCGGAAGGACCATAGTAGGCAACGGAGGTCGGAAGGACCATAGTTGGTAGGAGACAGCTGTCTGAAAGACCATAGAGTAGGGAGGTACTTTGATAGAATTCCAGGCATCAGGCGGTGGTTCGGTAGAAGTTCAGGCCTCAGGTGGTGGTCTGACAGAAGTTCAGGCCTCAGGTGGTGGTCCGACAAAAGTCCGGGCGTCACGTGCTGGTATGGGAGAAGTTTAGACCTCAGGTGGTGGTCCGGCAGAACCCAGGGCCTCAAGTGGTGGTACGACCGAGCTCAGGGCCTCAAGTGGTGGTCCGACATAGCTCAGGGCTTTAAGTGGTGGTCCGGTGGAGCTCAGGGCCTCCGGTGGTGGTCCGACGGAGCAATGATGTCAGGCGGTGGTCTTACGGAGGTGAGGGCCTTAAGTGGTGGTCCGTTGGAGCAACGATGTCAGTCGATGGTCCAGCGGAGGTGAGAGTCTCAAGTAGTGGTTCAGTGGAGCAACGACGTCAGGCGATGGTCCGATGGAGGTGAGGGCCTGGTCCGGTGGAGCAACAACGTCGGGCGGTGGTCCGGCGGAGGTGAGGGTCTCAAGTGGTGGTCTGGTGGAGCAACGACCACATGCGGTGGTCCGGTGGAGGTGAGGGCCTCCAGTGGTGGTCTGGAGGAGGTGAGTGCCTCAAGTGGTGGTCAGGCGGAACAATGGCGTAGGCGGTGGTTCGACGAACTCAGGTGGTGGTCGAGGAGGAGCTTCTTCCTTCTCTTCTTCTTCTTGCTTGGGTCCCCTTTCAAGAGAAATGAGGGGTCTATTTATAAATTTTTTGAGTGGCATGGCTCATAAATAGGTGAGAGATTAAGGGTAAATGGGGAGTGGTTGGATGGACGGCCAATATTGAATCCCTTGATCATGGATAGTTTAATGGACTTTTGAATGTCTTAATGATGTCAGAATTTAGTGAGCTCAGGCTCATTGGATTTGTCTTGTCAAGCCGCTCGATTTAAATATAAGCATGTCATGTTTGGAAATCATTTGGTAATCCAAATTGTGGTTCAAATCCTCCAACAACGCTTCAGACCCTTGATTTGGACACATTTGGGCTCGGATTGAGTCGAATTTGTGTCGTTGGGTTTGTATTTCCAAGATGTTCAGTTCTACTGTAAGTTTGCTGAAATCGGAGTTTGGATGGCCCCAATTTTAATTTTGGAAGTTTCCAACTTGATTTTGCATCGAGATTCATGCCCGATTAAGATAATTTTTTGAGGATGTATCAATAATTTCTAGAAATTGGAATCACAGTTCTCGATGGGAAGATTAAATTCAATAAAAGATTAATGTGATGGATTATCATTAGTAAGATGATGCATATTTAACAAAGAAAAAGTATAACTCGAAGAAGTCTAATTAAATTAGTGATGATTTGGACTTTGATTTCGATGAAGTTATAATCAAAATGAATGTCTCAACGAGACGGGCTTGACGACACAAAAACATTCCAATCTGAGTCCAGTAGAGCCCAAATCAATGACATAAAGCATAATAGGAAATTTTAAAGCTTGAATTGAGTGACCAAATGATATAAAAATATGACATGCTTATAATCAAATTGAGCAGCTCGATCAAACAAATCCAATGAGTGTAATATCACTTAAGTCTGATATCATTTATGGACCTAAATGTTGAAAAAATAATCTGTGATCGGGGAATCAATATGGGTCGTCTCATAAAATGCTCCTAATTTTCTCATATTTACAGGGAATGTCACTAAAAAAATAAATAAATAAACCCCCACTCCCAACACGAGGGGAAACTTTGGCTAGAGATTGGAGAGAGCTATGAGACTCCAAATATTTTAGAGCTCCACCCAAGCACCAATGCCAGCAAACCTTTGTTGGTTGATCATCGCCGTCGGACCTCTGCCAATTGCTAACCATTTCGCCAGACTTCCACATGACCAATTGCCGTTGGAACTTTTCCCCTTAGCTGATCGTCAACCTCCATATGACCAATGTTGATAGACCTCCATTAACCAACCACCATCTGACCTCCTCCAGGTCGGCAATTGGCACCAAACCTCCTCCTCGCCAGTTGCATTAGTTAACCTCTACCTAGCTGCAACATCTGTTGGACCTTCGTTTTACTGTCTAATCATTGAACCTTGGACGAGCCACCCATAGACGCTGATTGTGCCAAACCTCCTCCCAGCTAGTGCCGTCATCGGACCTTTGCAAGACCTTTTCCGGACCTTTGCCACCATACTTCATATGGAGCCTCTAGATTCAGTATTCAGTTCAACCTATTCTATCCTTATTTGAAAAAGATAATTGCTTGAATCTTTGCATTTTGAACTCTTTTGTATGTGCACGAAAATTGTTTGAGTATAAAAAGGGTTGTCTGCTTTATGGAGTATAACCAAGGGATTTGAATGCATATTGGTGAAATTTAGATTTTTTTTCCCATAGAGCATTTAGGTGTGGTGTTGTCTGGCTCCTCAGCACTAGTCTTGGCACCCGGTGCTTGCATAGTGATGCTCTTGAGAAAATGAAAAATGAACTAGCGCTCCGGCCATCAAATAGTGGCGCTTATGTATTGGGCCCAATTTAACACTTTAAATATCTAAATCCACTATTCATCACATTCCTTTCCAGAGAGAGAGAGGGTTTTCAAGTGAGAGAAAGTTCATTTTTGGGTTGCTTTGATCTTTTTAAACTATGGGCTAAGAAAGTTACTCAAATTGAGCTATGTTATGTTTTACTTATCTCAATTTTAAATAATTCAGTATTTTTGAGATTTTTTTTATCGAATTTATAATTTAGTTTTACAAAAAAGTAATTTTATCGAATTCTAGTGATTTTTATCGTGTAACTTTTGATATGTTATCGGTGCGACTGTTCAGGTCTTTTTAAGTTTTTTTTTTTTTTTTTTTTGAGATTTTCTAAATGATAATTTTGAAAAGAAGCAATTTTTATCAATTCATAAATTAACTAAAA
Source organism: Dendrobium catenatum (assembly GCF_001605985.2). Taxonomy (NCBI): domain Eukaryota; kingdom Viridiplantae; phylum Streptophyta; class Magnoliopsida; order Asparagales; family Orchidaceae; genus Dendrobium; species Dendrobium catenatum. The sequence continues at coordinate 462,428 of NW_021318705.1, forward strand.
ATCATGCTTTAATTCAGCAAAAACTTTAGAACGTTGTTATACACGATTTTTAGATATTTGGTTCATTTTTAAAAATGTGAATTTCTGCTAACCAAGATTTTATGTTGCCAACCATTAAGTCATTATGACAAGTTCTTAAATGTAATATATTGAAATGTGTGTATATTAATTGAAATATTTGAATTGACGGAGAGAATATATTTTTTTAACGACAAAAATGGATTATATTATTTGTTATGTATTGAAAATTCTAGAGCCTAGAGGCTATTTTTATTAAGAAGGGATTATGTTGGTTGCGAGAGTAGATTTTGTTATTTATTGTATATGAAAAATTAGGGCCTAAGAGCCATTCTCATAATTACTGTAAAATATTTTTTTATATATATTTTTGTCAATTTCAGTACATTTTTAATAGTTATTTAAATGCTTATTAAAAATCTTGTATCAACACGTACATGTTTTAATTTTAACTTTTCGTAGTGTACTTCTATTTACTTTTACAACACTTTCTTTTTAGTCCTTTTAGTTTAAGCTATTAATCTATATTTTAGACTACGATAGTGTCACACCCCAGTTTGACTCACCCTCTAACAATCAATTTGGTGTATAACAGAGAAGGAAAGAAGTTTATTTAGACTCTCATAATACTTCAACATCAAACTCCACAGATTATAATAGAAAGCATGTAATGTACCTCAAGTAACATCAAATATAAACAATGTAAATACAGAGCTGAACTAAAATTTTTAAAATTTACTTACATACCCAAAAGTCTTTGTATAACTTACACTTGAATCTCTATGCACACCAAAAAAAAGATAGGCACCCCTTTAGTGCCTACGGACTCTTTCCCCATTCCTACAATACAATCACTACTAACGAGCTATGACCTCAATTAAATACACAAATAATGTATAAGAAACAATAACAATATTGTTAACAATTAATTTAAAACATAAGTAAATTATATATTGATCATAAGAAATGTATAATTACTTTCCATCTTACTCATAGTTTAAAATCTTTAAACAAGTCATGTGATGGCTATAAGTTTATGCATCCTTTTAGATTTCCAATTCTAGGTTGGGACTAGATTCCCAACTTTTAAAATTGAAGTTGCTCTCTCATTCAAGATCAGGTCTTAATTCCCAACTTCTAGAGCTAAGAGTGTATGCTTACTCCCCATATATATAGGTCTTTCGTATTTACTTGTGCGGGCTTATTCCCCATATATGACTTAAATCACTTTATATTCTCTTTCATTTAATGCCTATTTTCATAATCATATCAACAATTCACATATATAAATAAAGTGGAATAAATTGAAATACTACTTCATAAATATAACAAATATGCATTTGCAAATGTATAAAATTTTATTATTTTATATGCATCATTTGATATCTCATCTCGTCCTCTAAAGAAGTTAGGTAAATTCATTCTCCTAAAGTACCCTTGCCTCATTTCCTCTTATATACGATATAAAGTATAATTATTTGTCATTCAAATTTGCATTCAAATAAAATATAATAGTTTATATGAAAACCTTTTAAGTTTATCTTCATTCAAGCCACTCCCTCCCTCAGCTCTCTCTCTTTCTTAACTAAATTCATTCACATCCAATTTAATTTGTCTTCTTACTATTTTTTTTCAGCGGTTGATTTCAATAACTGCGATAGCATTTTTGAAAAAAATCAGCAACCACCATTACTTAATATCAACAAACAACAATGCATTTACCTGTTCTTATCTTTTGCTCTTCCTTTTCTCATTGATTTCAACAATTTACAGCAACAACACCTGATTTCAACAACCCAATTTAGATTCCTGAATTTAGCAATTCAGATTATTTTTGTTTGAAGCTGTTATTTCCAACAAGTATTAGTATCACAACTGTTATTTGTAGGAAAGAACAACACAAATCATCTTCTTTCCCTCCCCCAAATTTCCCTTCTATTACCTTACTAATTTCCTAACTTTTCCCCAACAAGCAGTAGCCCATAGGCCTTTCCTATGTCTCCCAGTAAGTGGTGTGCTCGTCGGAAGCTGCTTCAGACTCCAAAGAATTGGGCTGCTGGAAGGATGGAATAAATGGGATAATTGGAGGCTGCTTCAGACTATAATGCTTTTATCTTTATATTATAATATTATTAATACCTCCACTAACATATTCTCCTAATGCTAGCCGTATGATTAAATCACAGGCCTTGCATGCATTGAAAGTGAACTAAGTGGAAGGCTACAGTGGGAAAAAAGTGCAATAATTACTTATATAATACTGTCTATTAAGCAATAACATAGTGAAATGCCTATTATATCGGATTCTGCTATCAAGGAATTACTTATCAGTAATAATATATGATTAGTACAATATTATTAATTCTATTACTAAATACTAAACTAATATTTCAATATGCTTCTATATATCAATATACTTGGAATTAAAAGTATAATTTAATAAAAACAAGTTAACCTTTACAAAAAGTTAACACTTACATTATTTTAAACGCTTTAGGGTATTGTAGATAGCCTACTAAGCTGTGTTATTTTATTCTTACTTTTGCTTCCGTTTAAGGTCAGAAAGGGGTAAGGAGCGAGCTGAGTAGTTTAATAGCAGGTTCTAATCTGTGTTATAGGTATGCTTTTTGGCTAGTTTTATTTTTTACAGGCCCAACTTTTATTTTTATCATACTTTTTTGTCAAGTATTATTATAGATAGACCTGAGATTCTATGTATATATAGTTTGGACGATATAAAGAAAAAATATTTTTTATATTTAATCTTCTGCTTTATAGTGTATTCAATGAATTCCAATATCATTAAGGCATTCAAATGACAATTAAACAGTCCATGATAAAGGGGGTCAATATCTACCATCCATTCAAACCACTCCCATTTTGACCTTGATCCTCCATATATTTACAAGTCATGCCACTCTAAAAAAACTATAAATAGTCCCAACTCTTTTCATGAAAAGGAGGAGAAAGGAGGAAGAGAAGGGAAGAATTTGGGAGCTTCCTCGCCGCCAACTGCCGTCGAAATTCCACCCGTTCGTCGACCACCGCAAGAGTTCCTTTCAATCACAGCCGAGGTTCTTGCCGACCACAGCTGAGGTTCCTCCTGATCTCCATCGAAGTTCTTCTTGGACACCAACGGACTTTCGCTCATTCGTCGACCACCACCTGACTTCCGCCAGTCCTTCCTACCTCTGTCACTCACCGACTACGACCCTTCTGACCACGTTCACCCGCCGAATATGATCCTTCTGACCACTGTCACCCGTCAACTATGATCCTTCCACCAAATACAGTCCTTCTGACCTTCGTCGCTCATCGACTACAGCCCTTTCGACCACGTTTGCCATCCGACTATGGTCCTTCCAACCACCGTCGTCCAACTAAGGTCCTTCTGACCTCTACCGCCCCCCAACTACGATCATTTTGATCGCCATCGCCAACTACGGTCCTCCCGACCTCTATCGCCCGTCAACTATGATCCTTCTGAACTCCGTCACCTGCCGCCTACTGTCCTTCTATCCTCCATCGCCAGCCAACTATTGTCCTTTCAACCACCATTGCCCACCGATTACAATCCTTCTGCCGACTATGATCCTTCCGAGCATTGTCACATGACTATGATCTTTTTTGACCTCCGTCTCCCGACCACGATCCTTCCGACTACCGTCATCCAATTATGGTCCTTCCGACCTACATCGCTCGTCAACTATGGTCATGCCACCCAAACAAACATATTAACACTGATTCTTCCAACTACTACCATATAATGCACTCTATATAATGTATATTTCATACTTCGAGCCAATACCTTCCTCCTAAGGAAGGGCCTCATTTGTAATCAATTGCAAGCACTAGTGGATTCATTCAAATTGAGTTAGGCCCCGTGGTTTTTCTTCTTTCAGAGATTTTTCAAATAAAAATTATGGTGCCCCTGATAAACTCTCTAATCAGACTCTCTTATTTGTTTGTGTGTTGGATCTTCGTACAATGCTAAGATGCTAAACTACATCACTCTCTATCGCCACAAATTTTCTAGGACGCAATAATCTTCATCTGGGCAAGGCCTCGTGTTTTTCACTTGTTGGATTTGACATGAAAAACAAGAAGGAAGGAGAGAAGGAAGAGAAGGAATAAGCTCCTCCTCGACCACCACCGGACTTCCGTCGGACCACCACTTGAGGCCCTTACCTCTGCCAGACCATCGCCTGACGTCGTTGCTCCGCTGAATAACCGTCTGACGTTGTTGCTCCGCTGGACCACCGCTTGACGTCGTTGCACCGTCGGACCACCACTTGAGGCCTTGAGCTTCGCCGGACCACCACTTGAGGCCCTCACCTCTGCCAGACCACCGCATGATGCCGTTGTTTCGTCGGACCACCACATGAGGCCCTAAGCTCTGCCGAACCATCACTAGAGGCCCTCACATCTATCAGACCATCGCCTGACGTTATTGCTCCATCATACCACCACCTGAGGCCCTCTCCTCTGCCGGACCACCGCCTGACGTCGTCGCTCCGCTGGACCACCATCTGATGCAAAATTCTACCGGACTACCACCTGAGTCCCGGGCTTCTGCCGGACCGCCACCTAAGGCCTGGAATTCTACCAAACCATAACTTGGGACTCGAACTTTTGCTGGGCCACCACTTGATGCCAAGAGTTCTCTCGGAATACCACCATTCTACTACGGTCTTTCGGACCTCCGTCACCTATTATGGTCCTTCCGACCTTCTTCGCCTACTATGGTCCTTCTGACCTCCATCTACAGACAACAGTCTTTTTGTCCCCGATCTCCTGCCAACTATGGTCCTTCTGACCTCTATCGCTTACTATGATCCTTTTGATCTCCATTAACAGACAAAGGTCTTTCTGACCCTGGTCTCCTACCAACTATGGTCCTTCCGACCTCCGTCGCTTACTATGGTCCTTCCGACATCCATTATCAAACAATGGTCTTTCTGACCCCAGTCTCCTGCCAACTACGATCTTTTAGATCTCCGTCTCGTGCTGACTATGGCCCTTCCAACCAGACAAATATGTCTATGTTGATTATTGTAACTCCCACCATGTCATGCGCTCTATATGACATACATTTGTAACATCAAGCCAAGGCCTTCTCCCTAAGAAGGGCCTCATTTGTAATCGACTGCAAATACTAGTGGATTTATTCAAATTAGGCCAGACCCGTGATTTTTCCCCCTTTTCAAGGGTTTCACGTAAAAACTCTGGTGTCTCTTATAAACGATACACCCTCTCTCTTATCTGATTGTGTGTTGGATCTTTGTACTATCTTAAGACGTTAAACTAAATATTTCTCTACCGCTGCGAATACTCCAGGACGCAACAAAGGTAATAAAGATTACACATTATCAGAATATGATAGTACTAAGATAACATATTTATATAAAAGATACATTTAAAATTTATATTTTTTATAAACTAATAAAACATAATTTGTGAATAATAACTAATATATTTATTTATAAAAGGATTTTAAAAAATGTTTTGTTAAGGCTCTGTTTGGGATATTTTTTTATTGATTCTTAAAAAAAATTTCTAGTTTAAAAATTAAAATTTTTATACTAAAAAATTACTTTAAGAAGCAGTAAAAAAGCTAGCCTAAGCGAATTCTAGTCATCATTTGACAGTTTTTTTTACTGCTTCTTAAAGCAACTTTTAGTAAAAAAATTAAATTTTGTACTAAAAAATTATTTTAAGAAACAATAAAAAAGCTGTCTCAAATAAAACGTTACTCAATTAATTTTACTTAATATTCTGATAAGTTTCATACAAATATTTATATAAAATATAAATTTAAACGATAAGTTATAATACAATATTTAATGAATCACTATTTATAAAATATATTAATTATTAATATTCTCATGATAAATTATAAATTAATTATATATTTTGAATTCTAACTCATAGAATTCATTTATATTTAAACATTTGAATTATTGAAATCATTTTAAGAAGTAAAAATAAAAAGAAAAAATATATTTTGATAGAATCACATATATTTTTTTTAAAAATAATATTATGAGAGAGACGTTCGCCAAATTTGAAGTTGACTATTTACCTCTTCTTATTAATCAAATTAGTAATGACCTCAGAAGGGTTGAGTGAATCTTACTTAGTGATGCTTCTGCGATACGCGCGTTTGATGTTACCGTTTGGTTCGGTTCGGTAATCACTTTGTGTGCTTTATAAACTATAATGAAAGAGCCGCTCAACTTCTACAGAAAAATAATCATTCGAAATAAAAAAAGCTTAATTGAGAGAAAAAAAAAAAGAGAAGTCACGGAGAAAGAGGGGGACGTTGATCGTCGGAAGAGCGATGTCTTCGTCTTTCGATGCCTTCAGCAACGATGGGGATGCGGCGGCTAGGGTTTCGAGCCACCCCTTCGACGACGAGAGCTACATGGGTTACGAATCCTACTCGAACTTCACCGGAGACGACCAATCGAATGGCCCAAATGGGACGAGCGACTACGTCCCCGACGGGAGCTTTGGAAATGCGGAGGTCCCTGTAGATCATGCGATCTCTCCGGAGCACTACGGCTTCCAAGCCGATCTGCAACAGCAGTATCCTTCGGCTGCTTCGCCGTTCACGATGCATGAATCCAATGGGCATGTCTATGGTGCCGAGGAGAATGGTGACATCTTTGTATCTGATGGGCCTATTCTTCCGGAACCGGAGGAGATGAAGGAAGAAGGGTTTCGTCTGCGGGAGTGGCGCCGGTGAGAAGACTTTCTGTTACAGATCTGATATTTCTTATGCGTAATTGTTAGGGATCTAGTTTGGAACAACGTCGATCGTTTTTTACAATAATCGTCGAATGAAGGCAGAATTTTATATATTAATGCATAGATCTGAGCATATCCTAGTTGCCTTATGATAGGATATTTATGGTAAATGATATTTTTTGTAGATCGTTTATAGGTTTCAAGGTTTCCCGAAGATGCTGATTTATTTAAACAATTACTTTGCAATATTTTCTCTGTGATTCTAAATCTTTCTTTCCTTATGTTCACCTGTAAATGGCCGATTTGCAATCTCAGAGACATCATGCAAATGCTTTTGTTTTAATTTATTTTTTGCTTGCCTCTGTTTTCCTGAGGCAGATACATGGAAAATATCTTGGTTATTCTCTGTTTTCGTAAATTGCAATTTAAGTACATCATGGACATCAAAGAAGACTTATTCTGGGAATTTTCTGAAAATAAGAGCATTAAGTATTTTGATCAGCCGAGACTTTCAATTCACTTTTTATGAATTGGATGATGAGGCTATTGATCATATATATATATATATATATATATATATATATATATATATAATGGTGGCTAGATGGTGGCAAGCCTACCTGGTCAATGCACGTGAAATAAAAAATGACCAGCTAGATTCATGAATCTATAAAACAATTTTTGTGGACTATATAATACAGTTGTAGGTTTCTTTTGAGTGAGATTTTAGCATAAACATCACTTCGAGTTGCCTACTAAGGGACATGATTCATCTAATATGGAATTCTGAAGAAAAAGAGAGAGAAACTAAGGAATTCATATTGCACGACATAAGCATGGATATTCATAATCAAGTATTATTATAAAAATAAAGCAGCTATGTTGAAAACATGAACCAACAACCACACAAGAATCTACACCTGGAATAGATATAATAAAACTATAGCAATTCCTTCTATAACCATGATAGAAGAAAGTAGAAGTATGAGCACAATGGGATCCAAACCGATGCATTTTTTTTTTTAAAATTGTAAAGGGAGCTTGTTGGAGAAGGTATCAACAATAGAAGTAGGTCACTAAAGAAAGCACACGATAGGAGCTTGCTGGATGAGTCATCAATGACAATGTTGAGAAGAGAGCTTGCTGGAGAAGCATAAACGGGACAAATGATGCTTGAAGAAGAAGCATGTGTGAGCCATGTGGCTATGGATTTAATAGACTGGTTTAGGATCTCATGTTAATGAGTTGTTGAGACTTAATCGATAAGATTGAAACGAGATTAAGGATTTGAACTCAAAATATACGGTTGTGATTTAATTGAACCTTGAGCAAGTACCATAGCTTTAATATTTGTTAAACTTCACGGTTCCTTCTATGTAGGAGCTATTGCACAACACACTCTGCCGATAAATGTACCCATGTAGACACCTAACCCAACATTGCTCTCCCAAGTGACCCCATGTGCAACTTTTTGTACCTTACCTCAGTGCATCATCATGCCCAGTGCTCTTGCCCACGACTTGTTGATGTTTTACATGCACCCCCTACATAACCTAACCTTCTATCGTGCACGACTCCACTATTGCATGCTCCCTCATGCACATCCTTTGTAACCTCATCACTTGTTTGCCAGTTTCCACCATCGTTTTAACTTGTATGCCACTACCATGATGAACATACAACTTTATCTTTAACTCATTGGTTTATGTGCTCTGTTTGCACTTGCGCCTCTCTCATGGCTTCCCCGCCACATGCGTACGCCTCTCATTGCTTCTAACTGTACCTCTTCTCCTCGCAACATTGCACTTATTCTTACAATCACTTGCATCAAAACACCCTATTGTGTCCCACATTCCTTCACTTCTCTATTTCTCCAAACCCCAAGTGCTAAAGCTTTATGATTTCCAGATAGCCTTGCCTTTTTTCCTTGTTGTACATTGCTCTGCTATTATGCACTTATGACATCTCCACCTCTTCACCATCTACTCAAATCATTAGCTATAACATGTTTGTAGTCTATCTATTCCTGCCCGCTCTCATCTTGGCTAGTATCAAACATGCAACACTCAGTGTCACACAGTCAAATGTTTACTTACTATTCACCTTCAAAAATAATATCCATACATTGTTGCAGTCAACTTATTGATTACACTCTTATCTTGGTTACTATCAAGCATCGAGCACTCATGATCGAATGGTGATCCATTTTCACCTAACTTTCATTTATTAATATCTAGAGGACGCATCCACCTAAATCGAGGCAGACATGAGCCTACGATTCCACTAACAACACTTTGATTACTTCCACATGGATGCTTGATAACAACCTCCTTACTATATCACCACAGACTTAGCAATCTCTAACCTTACACTCTATATGGTGGCCTTAACAATGGTATGAGTAAACATGGTATGAGTTTACTCATAACTTACACAATTTCAAACTCTTTGTCCTCTACCTCTTGCAATTTCCTCTTAAATTATATCCTTTGTGTAACTAGTATGAAAATAATTTACATATTATTAGTTTTGTAATTCTAACCAATTATCCATCATATTACTACCGACTAAGAATCTATTAAAAAAGAGCGATCCTTGTGATGGGGGCTAAATAATGATGGTGTGCATGAATTGTCTATTGCCTCAACGTGTTATTTTTTCTTTTGTCAATACTTCTTCACCTTAAATAGCAACAACAACAACATCATCAATTCTTTATCCCACTATGTGGGGTCGGTCTCATGAATCTTTTTTCTCCATAGTGTCATGTTAAAAGTCAAATCCTCATTTAAATCTTATAAAGAAAGGTCATATCTAATATTTTCTAATTAAGTTTTTTTAGTTCTACCTCTACCTTTCTTAACATAAGCCAAATCTAATACATCTAGTCTCCTAACCAGGTCATTTGAAGGCCGCCGTTTTATGTGACTAAACCATCTAGCGCGATTCTCTCTAATCTTATATTCCACTAAAGCTACTCCAACCTTTTCATGTATATGCTCATTTTGTATCATGTCTCTTAGAGTAAAATCACTCATCAACCTGAGCATCCTCATTTATGCAACACTTAACTTAATATTATGCTTCTCTTTTAATCGCCAACATTCTGCACCATAAAGCATTGCAGGTCTAACCACTATCTTATAGAATTTTCCCTTTAGTTTGAGGGGGACTTTTCTATCACACAACAAGCCCGTTGCATTCCTCTATTTCAACCATCCAACTTGAATTCTACTAATAATATCCACATCTATTTCACCATCTCTTTGACTAATAGACCCAAGATATCTAAAACGTGTATTCTTATTAATGACTTTATTGCTCGAAGTCACAATCCGCCCACTAGATTTATTACTACTACTAAAATTACACTCTATAGCGGCATTATATAAATCATGTCATTTGTCAAATTCAATTCTCAATTCTATCATTTCTAGTTCTACCTATATGTATATTCCCTTTTGTCATCAACTGCTTATAGCAATGCGAGTCAATGCAATACAAGTTACAAATTTTATTATCTTTCTTCGCTATTGTAACTTATCAGTCTCTTGAAATTAATGTTCTTAGATGTGGAGACCTCACCCTCACAATAACTATACCAAAAACATATGTACTATCCTATCAAGGAAAATCTCTTGTTTTTTTTATAGATTCATCCACTTCAACAACTCAGTAAAAAGTACTTTGATAAAAAAATCGTTTATGTTTTTACAATGGTGGTGAATATGCACACCATTGTCATATTTCTATCCACCAATGGCATCTCTCATCTTGCTAGCCCACCACACATGCCTATAAATAATGGATATCTGATAGTCGTCATTGATATATTGTTGAAATTGGTCCGGTCTCTCTGTCTTCCGTATCTTGTGTATATTCCACCTTCCTATTGGACTAATACTTTCCACCATGACAGGCTACTTATAAATTGTATGCTCACTCCCACACTTTACTACTCTTCTCCATATGGACTGATTCGCCTCACAATTGTTCTAAACCTTGCATTTGATTGCTTCTGCTACCTATCACTTCACATGTGTTCCATTTGAATCTCACTTCAAACTTTGTTTCTTCCTCAATAACTCTCTTGTGCAGAGTGCCTACTCAGCCTAAAGACCATCACATCCAAAATCTTTGACTCTCATCATATACAATTTGCTGAGTCTATCTTTCCCGTTATAACTCTTTTCTTGGTTCATTGCACCTCTAAAGAAGCAATCTCATTGTGTTGTCCTCCTTTCTCTTTGTGTTGTCTTCCTTTCATACTTATACTCCCTTTCATTCATGCCACCCACAATGTCCCCTCTTTTAACATCACTATATATACAGCCTCCACACCAAACCAACCACAACAACATCCCCACCCCCATCTCCCTTCACAATCAACCGGACTCCCTCCCACCCCATCAACACTCACTGAATGACCACCACCTAAGACTAAAATAACTTCTACAAACCAATCTAAAAACTCACACTCACAACCAACTAATTCCTGAACCTGAACTCACCACCATAACCCAAACACTAAAAAAATCATAATATATGTTGAGTTAGTCCCAATGGATATGATATATTTTGTTCAAAATGAAACATGAGCACTTATTCCCTCACCTTCACCCAAAACCTAGTTGGGTAAAGGTGGGTCTTTTAGATTAAATATATCCCGATGGCTCCATAGACATGTGCAAAAATCGATGGATGGCCAATGTTTTTCACCAATTTCTAGGAGTAAACCATAATGATACTTTCAATCCAATTATTAAGATTGCCGCTATATTATTGATTCATAATATAGGTGTTAGTTGATGATGATTTTTCTGGCAACTAGATGTCAACTATGAATTTCTCCAAGGCCATCTTCTGAGGACGTTTTCATGGCTCAACTCCCAGCTTCATTGACACATCATCCTACACATTTATGCATGATTCAGAAAGTCTTCTATGGCCTCAATCAAGTACTCTGTGTTTGACATTATTACGTTACTAATTTATGACTACTTATATCTTTAGCAATTCCCTTGTACCTCTCTCTTCATCCTCAACACTAGTGACACAGTTATATATCTTCTAGTTTATATTGATGATATCAACATCACTAGTAATTGAAATAGACACTTCGATATGTTTTCAAAACATGTGAAAACACCCTTAAAAGTATTTTAACAATTTCAAGAAACAAACCATTTTGTTTTTAAAAATAAAAAATAAAATAAAATATGATGAAGAAGAATGTTTTTTCTTGTTTTATTACCTATTTTTTGGGGAAAAAACATAAAACAAAAGTGAATGAAAGGATGCCCTAAATAAAGAGTAAGTTCAACAATCATGTTTTCATTTTATGTTTTTGGAAACCGAATGAGTTGTTTCCTAAAATTGTGAAAACTCTTATTAAGGTATTTTACATGTTGTGGAAAATGCCTCAGTGTTTGTTTTGATTAATCAAGCTAATTATGCTAATTGGATATTAGTTATATCAATTAAATATCAATTTGATGGATCAATGGTTAATTAGTGCTATAATAAAGATCATTAAGAATGTATAAATATTTAATAATTTTGATAATTATGTTTAGGATAATTTAATATAACAATTGATTAAAATAATTCTTATTAATTTTATTATAGAATAGTTATAGCTTAAATGATGATCACTAACTATTATTATTATTTTAATCATAATATCATGCCAAGTATAATTAATAATTGATTGATTATATAAAAAAATTGTAATTAATTATTTATCTAAGTTAATTTGAAAATAATTACATCTAGAACTTTTTTTTAAGATATTATTACTATTTATTAAGTATAATCAAGGCTAATAATTATATTTGCATTAAACGCATAATGCTCCATGATAGCTTGATTTACATTATATCAATCAAAAGGCTTCTTGAGTCAGCACTTAGTAGGAAAGGGACTGAATCACCTTGACTACTATGGAGTTTGTGGGCTTAGAGATCATCCATAATAGAACTTATATAAATACATTGATGACTAAGTAATGAGGACATCAATGCACGGAAAGTTTATCATAGAAGGGGCCGTAGATCAATGACCAAGATTGAGTCATTATATTATTAGTTATTGTGTGTGTTGTATGTGAATTAATTTAGTTTGTGAACTTTTCCTTATTATTATGTTGTAAGCCCAATGGCATTTGTGAACTTTTCCTTAATGTTATGTTATAAGCCCAAGAGCATTTGTGCCTTTTTGTCTTGTCATGTGGTGGTGCCTCTCTCTCTCTCTCTCTCCCCCTCCCCCTCCCCCACCACCCAAATCTCTTATAAGGTGATGATGATTATTTTAAATGAATTTTGATTTAAGCTCTATTATCTTGTGTGAGAGTGAGTGTGTTGAAGTGGTGAAGCCTTAGGAGAAGGCAAATGAAGTACCAAACGGCCCATTAAGGTGAGCTCTTGGTTTCCCCCTTGTATCTCTTCCCCTTCCACTCCTTCCTCCATAGCCACCGATTAGCCCCCCCCCCTCGGCCAGGCATTTGGGGAAAAAACATAAAACAAAAGTGAATGAAAGGATGCCCTAAATAAAGAGTAAGTTCAACAATCATGTTTTCATTTTATGTTTTTGGAAACCGAATGAGTTGTTTCCTAAAATTGTGAAAACTCTTATTAAGGTATTTTACATGTTGTGGAAAATGCCTCAGTGTTTGTTTTGATTAATCAAGCTAATTATGCTAATTGGATATTAGTTATATCAATTAAATATCAATTTGATGGATCAATGGTTAATTAGTGCTATAATAAAGATCATTAAGAATGTATAAATATTTAATAATTTTGATAATTATGTTTAGGATAATTTAATATAACAATTGATTAAAATAATTCTTATTAATTTTATTATAGAATAGTTATAGCTTAAATGATGATCACTAACTATTATTATTATTTTAATCATAATATCATGCCAAGTATAATTAATAATTGATTGATTATATAAAAAAATTGTAATTAATTATTTATCTAAGTTAATTTGAAAATAATTACATCTAGAACTTTTTTTTAAGATATTATTACTATTTATTAAGTATAATCAAGGCTAATAATTATATTTGCATTAAACGCATAATGCTCCATGATAGCTTGATTTACATTATATCAATCAAAAGGCTTCTTGAGTCAGCACTTAGTAGGAAAGGGACTGAATCACCTTGACTACTATGGAGTTTGTGGGCTTAGAGATCATCCATAATAGAACTTATATAAATACATTGATGACTAAGTAATGAGGACATCAATGCACGGAAAGTTTATCATAGAAGGGGCCGTAGATCAATGACCAAGATTGAGTCATTATATTATTAGTTATTGTGTGTGTTGTATGTGAATTAATTTAGTTTGTGAACTTTTCCTTATTATTATGTTGTAAGCCCAATGGCATTTGTGAACTTTTCCTTAATGTTATGTTATAAGCCCAAGAGCATTTGTGCCTTTTTGTCTTGTCATGTGGTGGTGCCTCTCTCTCTCTCTCTCTCCCCCTCCCCCTCCCCCACCACCCAAATCTCTTATAAGGTGATGATGATTATTTTAAATGAATTTTGATTTAAGCTCTATTATCTTGTGTGAGAGTGAGTGTGTTGAAGTGGTGAAGCCTTAGGAGAAGGCAAATGAAGTACCAAACGGCCCATTAAGGTGAGCTCTTGGTTTCCCCCTTGTATCTCTTCCCCTTCCACTCCTTCCTCCATAGCCACCGATTAGCCCCCCCCCCTCGGCCAGGTACCCCTTTCACCGCCCACGGCAAGCCCTCCATCACCACTTCTCCATCCAAGTCCCCAATCCAAAATTTTCAACTCTGAAGTTTTGACATGTGGGATTCCAATTGGACACCACTTGTCTCTTGGAATTATGAAATCAGAAGTTACTTCTCTCCTCCTTTTTATTTTTAAAATTAGTTGGGAATTCGAAAAGCCACAACCCCTTCCCTTTCCCATGGTTGGCCCACTCTTGGAACTCTCCATATTAATTAATGAGAAGTTGACCCATTAATTGCAAAGTTTACTTTAACTTTTCCTCTTTTCAAAACTACTTCTTTGTTTTCCAATCCCACTCTCCTCTCCTTTTCATTTTCAAAATTAGTTGGGAATTTGAAAATCCACAACCCCCTTCCCTTTCCTTTAGATGGTTCACTCTTGGAACTCTCGATGATAATTAATGGGAAGTTGACTCATTAATTGCAAATTTCACTTTAACTTTTCTCCATTTCAAAACTACTTCTCCATTATCCAACCCCACTCTCTCCCATTCCCCTAAGCCCCACCACTCTAATTAATCTCACACCATTCCTAATCTTCCCCAAATAGCAAAAACCGTGGCCTCCCTCCTTCCAAATTTTGGCCAACATCTATTCTTCTCCATTGTGAAGCAAGACACAAGGAAGGCACTACGGAGCAACCCTTTAAAGATTAACCGATGAGACCCCACCACATATGAAGGAAGCTTCCCTGCGACGCAAGTACCTAAGTCTTTCTACTCTTACTTCATATATTTAAGTAGATATTTTTTTGAAGTCCAATTCTATGTGGCATCACTATTTTCATGTTAATTTAAATCCCAGTAGTTTCTTAAATCATTGAGTGCATGATTTTTGTAGTGACTAATCTATGTTAAATGTTGGATCTTTTTGCCAACCCATGTTAGCTAAGTTATTGATTTAATTTATCCTTCTTGAATTCTAGAACTTTGGTTGTGATTAATTACTATTTTTGAATTGCTTTTCTTACTTGTTTTGAAGCTTGTTTTATGCATCCCTATGATTAATAACTTGCTGATTTTAAATCCAACTTGTGCTTAATTTCATAATGTAAGTCTTGACATGCTAGTCCTATACCATTTTGGGTAGCAATGAGATACGCATTAAGAGAGTCAACAGCCTTGTTCCAAATTGCCTTCGTCGAATTATTAAAGTCCCTTTCCAGCTATTAAGTCATGCTAGTGCGCCCGCGCCCAACCATATGCATTAGGGTTGGTATGCCACGAGTCATTGGCTTTTTTCAGGTTAGGGTTCAGGTGCTCTAGTTAGAATGAAATATTCCCCAGGTTAGGTTGGGGCTTATTAGTCTGGTTTGGCTCGGTCTGTCTTAAACGCAAGTATAGACACTTGAAAATTCATTAATGCCTTAAGATCCAATCATGCCTCGAGACTCATGATGGTTTAGATAAATCCGCTCAAAATCCCAACCTTACAAACATTTTGTTAGCTTAACTTGATGTATCTTATAAGTTCATTTTTATGCATGGGCTCATCTGCGGTGCATCATTTTTATGTTGCTTTCTCAGAGAAATTTCACCTTAATTTTGATTTTGTCGATAACGCAACAAAAATATCTTCTCACATACACCTTTCTAGACTAGACGATCACATAGATCCCAATTGTGGGAGACTATTGTATTCTTGATTATTTTCTCTCTTACGCTTTGCTACAGAAATCAATGAATAGAGAAAAACTCCCTACTGCGTTATATTTTGCAGGATTTTGTGCCTTACATGTTGCCTGAAGCTATAAAGTCATTTAACATCCAAGATATGCTCTCCGTCTCATTATTAATTTATGTGATATGCATTCCATTGTCGTGATCAGGTTCTCTTTATAATATTTTACTATTAATCCTGCATGCAGCCAGAATGCCATTCATCTAGAACAGAAAGAAGGAAAAGAAAAGGACATGAGGAATCAGATTATTGCCGAAGCTGAGGAATTCAAACAAGCTTTCTATGAGAAGCGCAAGCTGAACCGTGAATCAAACATGACCAACAACAGAGAAAAAGAGAAGGTAAATTCCATCGTTCTTCCTATCTTACCTGCTCCTGACTCGTTAGAAATGTAATTTCCTCCTAAGATCTTGAGTTATCTTCCAGCTGTTTTTGAAGAACCAAGAAAAGTTCCATGCCGAAGCTGATAAGCAGTACTGGAAAGCTATAGCTGAGCTCATCCCCAATGAAGTGCCAAATATTGAGAAGAAGAGAGGAAAGAAAGATCCGGAGAAGAAACCATCCGTTGTAGTAATTCATGGACCAAAGCCAGGAAAGCCCACTGATCTTTCAAGGATGCGTCAGTTGTTGGTGAAACTGAAGCATACACCTCCACCACACATGAAGCCTCCTCCACCCCCAGCAAAAGATGCTGAAGTTGCTGCCAAAAAAGATGGAAATAAGGCAAAATCGCCGACAAAAGAAGCCACGTTGAAGAGTACTGCTAATACTACTCAAGCTTCTGCAGCAGCTGTAGAAGTGGAAATCGCTGCGGAGCCAGAACCAGCTTCTACTCAGTAATTGGACTGAATTACATTGGCCTCGTTCATCTCCAGGTGATTTAAGTTGCTTTATCATTCCATGTTTTATGAAATAGGTCTTTGTATGTTCCTTTGAGTGGCTTCAGAGAAGAAGCTGATAACTGTTTCTGTTCAATATTCTTTATAATCTTTTTACATTGGTTTGTACAAACTGGTTGTATGCGATAATTTTGCATTTTTTTTAAAATTTTGAAGAGTGTTGCTTGCCTTATTTGCCTACATGCTTAAATAGTAAACTTCTGTACTTTTGTTATTGGTTCAGTTCATCTTTGCTACGAACTTATAGAAGTTGTCATATTTTGCCCCTCTTGATTCATCATCTCATAATGCTTTTCTTAACAACAAGATCATTGAAATTTTAACCATTATAATGAGAATTTGGGGGAAATCTTTGGGCTGAGGAAAAAAAAAATGATATTCATTGCGTATTTTTAGCTGCCTCGGATTTCGGCTTAGATTGATAATGACTTGTCAATCTCATTGTTCTTTGACCCTTGAGATCAGGTAAAAGCCTTTTTGAACTCTATGATTATTAAATTTCTACAGCTATATCCACTGTTGCTTAGTTTGGTTGGTGGATGAGTACGGTTGGGAACCCCCCAACCCGTGCTCGATTCCCCTCGAGCTGTAGCGCCTCTTAAGTGGGGCCCAATCAAGTGCGGGCCAGGAGGTTTCTGGGGTGGGTGCCTCTTCTAGGTCAGCCGATGATTAGTCACGCCGCAAACGCCGCCAAGCGTCTGGGGGTGGTAGCAGGTGGATATTCCGTTAAAAAAAAAAAATCGCAGCTATTGCCTTCCTCACTCATTCACCTCTCTATTTTCATGGGTGGCTTTCTCTGGAATTAGAGGTTTGGTACATGACATGATAATTTCCTTCTTCATAACATGATATCGTAGTAAGGATTTCTCTCTTCTCATATTTGTCGAATTTTATTTGGACTAATTGGATTTTTCACGACTTTGAACTTCAAGCCGAGGGTGCTCTCCTTAAACATGATATTTCACGCTCACCCATTTACCCTCTGTCTCTCCTCTGTTAGATTGTGAAATCTCTCTCATCTTTTTTTTCTCTTATAATTTTATTTTTGAGCCGGTTCAATTGCGGATTGATGAATATAAATGCACTTTTTTCTTTCCACTGTTTATATGGTATTGGTAATCTCTGGTTAAATCTGTCTAGAAAGAAAAATACAATTCTTTCAATTTTGATCCAGGGGCATGACACGATGGTTGGAAAGATGACGACTTTTTTAAAGTCATAGTTGGATGGTGGCTTTGAGGCTAAACTAGAATGACGATGAAGGTAAGCTATTGTTGGATGATGGTGATTGAGAGACTGTGTAACGCTTATTGAATTCATGCACCTATTTTGATCCAGTCTCGTAAGGGTAACATATTGACTTTCAATGTTTAATAACTCTTCAATGTTTAATAACTCTTGTATGTGTCTATGAGTGTTTTATATGCATGTGTTTGAATCTATTTTTAAGCTGGTCCCAGGAGTCTATGTGCATGATTGAAATTTTTGAAATTTATTCCCAGGGAGCCACGACGATGGATAGGCTGTGCTGCCATATTAAGCTATTTATCTTTTTGCCAAATTAGTTTTAAGTTGCATCGTTGGGGGCGGTGCTGTGGCACTGCAAGGCTGAGCACCATAGTGCCTGATCAAAATTTTATAAAAATATCATTTTTAAATCAGTTTATATTTTATCAAATCTATATTCTCCCCTTAAGTGTAGTCGGTTGGTGAGAGAATAATTCCTAGATCGAGAAAGCTAGGTTTTTATGGACTCCAATTTGTTTTCTATTGTCAGATCAGTTTTGAAAGTTGTTTGGATTGATATATGTTACATTTTGATTACTCAATTTTCAAAAATACAAATTTTGTAGAATTTTTCTTATTTAATTTATAATGTTATAATGTAAAAATAGAAATAGTTTTGTAACCGTTAGATTTTCATCATGTAACGTTCTATATATTATAGAGACACTCATTATGGACATTTATGTATTTTTCTAAAAAAAAATTATACTAGATTTTTTGAAAATTTTGTTATTTTATTTAACTAGAAAAAATTATGATTCTAAAAAATAATATTGTAGTGTATAAATACCATATATACATTTTGATGATAAATGAAATGAAAATAATTTGTTGGATGAGTAGTTCATTTTATTTACTAGTAGTTAATTAGAAGCTTTGTGATATTAAAATGAAATCTGAAAAAGCCCTCAAAATTTGGATTTTGGGCTCGGTTTGTCACAAGTCAACATGATATGATATGTACTATATGTGGGTCGTATTGGGTTGGGGTGTGACAGATTGTGATAAGACCATAGCCATGCAACCATGGTCGGGGGACTGTAGTAGGCAAACATTGGTGGGGAAACTGTAGTGGGGTAATGGTGGTTGACTAGAGACCGTAGGTTAGCAACATTAATGGTTTGGAGACCATAATATGGTGATAGTGGTTGGTAGGCTATAGTCGAGAATTGGTGGTTGGGAGATTATAGTTAGGTAACAGTGCCAAAGGGACAGTGGTTAGATGGCGTCAGTTAGATATTGATGGTTGGGCGACAACTATCTAATGACAACAATTGTTCTATGATGTTTCAATGGAGTTATTTGATTGTGGTTAGACGATGATCGAACAATGAGAGCCCACCAGTATTATTAAAAAAACTTCTGCCCAACAGAGGTGGTCAGGTGATGGTGGTCAAATGGTTGCGATAGTTGGCAAGTGGTGGTCTAACGATGGTGATTATAATAGAGAATGGCTGGTGGTTGTAAGGTGGCAGAAGTTGGGCAATGATAATCTAATTGCGATGGCAAGGTTGCTACATTTTGATGATGATGGTCGAATGGCCAATAGCCAATAATAGTGCAAAGATTGTGGTCGAGTGGTCGCATTTTGAGAAATCCAACAAAAATCACAAAACACTATGTTAAACGACTTAAGCGATAACCTTGATCACAGATCTTCCTTTCAACATTTGAGTGCATTAATGATTTGACAATTAGGTGATATTAGGCTTGTTGGATTCTTTTCGATGATATGCTTGATCTGGTTATAAAAATGCAAGATTGGGATATTATTTGGTTATCCAATTAATATCACAAAGCTTACATCTATGCGTTAAGTGTTTGATCTGTGCTCGATTGGACTTAAATTGGATCACTTTTTGATGTTGTTGGCATGTTGGGTTCATTTCATCGAGATGTTAAATTCAATAATTTTGTTTTTTTTTTAATTGGAGTTTAGATGTTTCTAAATTTAGGCTCATTTGGGACAACTTTGGACAACTGATTTTCATTGCTTTCAATATATTTTTGTACTAGAAAATTGTCATAAAAAAACATTAAATAAATTGTCCCAAATGAAACATTAATTTTAAAATTTTTTCATCGATATATCCATCACAAAATTGTGCTTGATTAAGTGAAATTTCTTGTAATGTAATACTAACTTTTTATTGCATCCCATTTTTTAAGTGTTACATCAATACTTTTATTTAGGGTGTACATGTATATGAGTCTATGAGTCGGCATTATAAAAATAGTCAATAATTTGGATTGAAATATTCTGATCACATTATGTTTATGATGAATTTTAAAGATGTTGATTTACTTGAAATAAGTATATTATATGAATAATTAATCAACATTTATATTCTACTTATCTTAAGACAAAGCTAATGATTTTGAGATTTACAATGAGAAAAAAAAAATCTTAAGCTAATTTTTTCTTAAAGCTAATTTTTTTGTAATAAAAATATATGAGGCTTTTAAGAATCGTAAATACCAATTTATGACTGTCCAATATAAGGAGGGTCAGAACTCAGAATGGATAGTTATTTGCTATCTCATTAGTATTCGATGAATAAATCAACAAGTTTTTAGCAATGATGGCTTGGCCAATCCATTTTGCCAATTTCTAGTGGCTAGTCAACTTAGGCTTTTGTTTGATATAATTTTCTTATTGTCATGTTTTTTAGGCTACAATTATAATTTTTATTTGATTATTATGTTTTTTTTTTCACCTATTTTTAAATAAATTTTATGCTAGGATGTTGCTTTCCACATCGATTTTACAATTACATTTATAAAAACCTACAGCAATTCCAAACGAACCCTTAGATCTGATCGAAGTGGATTCTAAATTATTATATTTACTTAAAATTAATTATAATATATAATAAATATATTTAGGAGCTGTTTGGTTTGCTCTAAGATCGGTGCAAAGAATTTCAAATGCAAAGGCTTTGGAAATATTAATATTTGATTTTAAATATAAGAAATGCATAATTAAATCTTGAAGGAAAATGAATGCAGAAAAAAAGTTGAAGTAAATGAAGTTCATCCTCTAATTTAAATTCAGTGTATTTGGAATTTTTTATATTTGAACAATTTTCAAATACACCGGAAATTCAATGCAATTGCCGTCGCCTTTTGTTGTTACACGTCGCCCGCCGCTAACCATCACCGACCACCACCACTATCTCCGCCCACCGTCTATCATCTCCACGCTAGCCATTGTAGCCGGCCCCCACCAGTCACAACCGGCGGTGGCCATTAGCACTGTCAGCCACTACCAACCCCCGGCTACCACCACCATCGTCGGCCACCACTGTCGCCAGCCGTTGCTTGTCACCACTACCGCCTACCACTATCTTTTTGCACTTTACTTTGCATTCATTTTACTTTAAAATAAATAAAAAAAGTAATCTCATGCATTCTTTTTTGCAATCATCCAAATAATTTCAAATTATTTTTTAAACTATATACATATATATTTTACATTATATTTATTTTTTAGATAATCAAACATCCTCTTAATAATTTTGAAATAATCATAACAACATATTTTTATTTTTGTCCAATTTTTTTCCTCTAACTATAGTTGACGTCCACCCGTTTCTGAAGAATGAGAAAATAAATAAGGCGGTTCATGAATGGCCAAGGAATTTGGCAGGTTCTCAGTGCCTCAGGGGAAATGGAAGTTGCACTGCGCCGCTAGGGTTTTTGCTTTTCCTCCATTGCGCCACCTGTGCTTCAAGCCCGCCAGGGGGTTACTCCCTCTCCCCTCCTCTTTATGGCTAGAAATCTCTTGGATTTTCTACCTCTTTCCACCTCTTCTCTACTTGGCCCACCACCATCATCCCCTATGCTTTCGTATGCAAATTTTCTTTCATCTTCGGAGCTTCCCTCAGATAACTTTTTGGTGTCCCCCCCCTCTCAAAACCCAGAAGCTCTCTTTCAAGGTCGATGACCTATGCGAAGGTTGGTTACTCGATCAGACAAAGGCCGTATTATGAACGACTTCTTGCTTCGATGAAAAAAACTGAGGCCATTCGAAGGTTCTCTCTTATTGCTCTCTCTTTTGGATGGCTTTTTTCTTTCGAAATTCAATAACAACAACGATTACAATATAGTTTGGTCGGGAGGACTATGGTACCTCCGAGTAAACCTTTTATCCTGCAAAAATTGTCTCTTAAATTCAAGCCTAAACGAGATGAACTCGCCTCCATCCCCTTATGGATAAAAATTTTAAATGTTCCATTGGCTCTCTGGACTCCTTATGATATCTCCAAACTTGCCAGTTACATTGGTATCTCTCTTTTAATTGACTCTCTTACGGCCAAGTGTTCTCAGTTAAACTTTGTCAGGATCTGTGTCCATATCTCTAAATCTTCTCCTCTACTTGATGAAATCCATATCAATATAGATGGAGAAGATCAAGTCCTTAAAGTTATTTATGACTGGAAGCCAATCCCATGTGAAACTTACGGTTCCCTCGATCACCCCTTGAACTTGTGTCCTTCTAACCCTCCTCCCACTGTCCCCCCCCCCAAGGTGACTTCGCTCCCCCCCACTCTAAACTTCTCCCTTAACCAATATACTTCAAAACAAAATTCCCCTCCCCGTAACCCTAAATCCTTTAGAGCCTAATCTGCCAAAAAGGAAAATCCATCCTCCTCAAAATCCCAATGAATTTCTCCCCTTTTGCTTGTTGAAATGTAAGGAGGTTTAATAGGTCTATGAAGGTTTAATCCTGCAATTAAATATTTCATTAGTCTTCACAAGTTGAAATTGTTCTGCATTTTGGAAACTAATATTCAGGAGTATATGATTTCTAATCCTTGGTTCTCCGACTCTTATAAGCTCTTTAATAAGGAGGAAAGTTATAATAATTTTTGTTATTCCTCTCATGGTAGAATCTAGATTAAACGGGACACTTATTCTATGTCTTTTTCCCCCTCACTTCTCCCCCCTCCCCAAATTATTCATGGGATCCTCTCTATGGGCTCCTCTTCCCCAATTTATCTTTCTGCCATTTACGCTGCTAACTCACAAGAGGAAAGGAGATCTCTTTGGGCTCACCTTAGAGACTTGGCCAATATTATTACACAAACTTGTATTATTGTGGTTGATTTCAAATGTTCCATATATGAATTTGAGAAAGCTGGGGGGTAATTAGTCACATTCTAGCTGTTTAGAAGAATTGAATAATATTATTTTTTATTGCGGGAATATTAACCTTGCTTATGTTAGTATCCTTTATATTTGGTGCAACCAACATATTGACAGTCCGATTCACATAAAGTTAGAAAGAACATTGGTTAACTCAACTTGATTAGTCAATTTTCCATCTACTTATTATAAGGTGGAGCCCTCTCAATGCTCTGATCACTCCCCTCTCGTTATCTTCTCAACAATTATTTTTCTTGAACCCCCTAGATTTCTTTTCAAAAATTTTTAGCTAAAACAAGATGGGTTCCTTGAGACGGCCGTTGATGCTTTTGAGATCTCTTATTATGAAGTCCGTTTACTTCTCTTTACTCAAGCCTATAGACATTAAAGTGCATGCTTAAATGGAAAATGTGAAATTCTTCTAATTACCTTGTTGCTTCCATTGAGGATCTTAAAGTCAAACGACATCTTTGCCTCCTAGATGTCACGACCCGACCCGACCGGGACGGGTCCCGCTCGCACCGGGTCGTGGGTGCCTGAACTTTCAGACCGACTGAACTGATTCCAGGATCTGGTTTTGGAATTTGTTTCAGAACTTTCTTCCAAACATACAGACAAAAACAGACACATAGAGCTACTATAAACATCAAATGCAGCGGAACAGATCATTTATCTTTTTCTTCCTCAAAAGAATCATGTACAAATACAGGTCATGGCTTTCAGACAGAAAGAAAAGCAGAATAGAAAAGCCATGACTGTACAAAAATCAAAAGTACAAAAATAACTATACTGGATTAGACTCTGAACTCTACTCCTGGACTTCCTTCCCTTTCCCATAACCTGAAAATCACGCAGAAAATAAGGATGAGCTACACAGCTCAGCAAGACAACAAACCTCCAATCAAAATCCTATGAGTCCACAACAAACACATCAGACAGAAATCCGAACAGAAATCAGATCAACAGAATCGTACTGAACAAATCAGAACAAAAATCATACAGATCGGATCAAATCAGAACAGAACAGACATACATCACATCAGAACTGACAGAACGTACAGAAATCAGATTAAATCATATCAAAAGTCATATCAGAACAGACAGAATCGTATGGAAATCAGAATCAAATCATATCAGAATCGTGTCAGAACATATCAACTCAGAAAATATCAAATCAGAACAGATCAAATCAGAACAAATATTTCAGAACAGATCTTCCTTCCAGATTTCAGAACTTCCTCTTATATCTCCCTTGTGCATACAGCACCAGAACTTCCCCTTATAGCTCCCTTGTGCGTACAGCACCAGAACTTCCCCTTATAGCTCCCAATTGTGCTCATAACACTAGAACAGAACAGATATACAGAATTTCAGAACTTCACAGAACTTCTCAGAACTTCTCAGAACTTCCCCTTATAGCTCCCTTGTACTTACAGCACCTTCCCCTTATGGCTCCCAATAGCATACGGATAATTAATTCAATTCAGAACAAATTCAGAAATCGTACGAAAATCTGGCAGCGTAACGGTAGTATACGAAATTTACACAAAAATTCACCGAAACAGAGTTTCACCAAATTACCACAGAACATTTACAACAATAATATAAGACTTTTATTCTACTGCCACAACATTTTTAGACATCGTCAAAATTTGCAGTCGAACGAAAACACTGCGGAATCAAAATTACCCGGTAAAAAATCTCCAGAAAATAATCAAAATGAGCACACTCGGCACCTCAGAAACATATCAAAAGTTACGCGGTAAAAACTGAACCAGTCGGAAAATACGGACGAAATTCGCTAACAAAAACGAAATCAGGACAGAAAAGTCGTTCAAATTTCACCGTTCTGAAAATTAAGAAAGATGGAATGTGCCTTACCTTGCGTACACCACTTTCTTGAACTGTCACGACGGACGAAAACGGCCCGGCGTCGCCCGAAAATCAACTGTTTCAATATTGCCCTCAACCTTCTCTCTCCTCTGCTGAAATTAGATATTTATTTTGATTTTCTCTCTCTTCAAAATGAGCTGATTTCAGCTTTAAAATACTCAGATCGGCCTGGCCGATCGCACGATCGTCCTGGAAGATCTGAACAAATTCCATATCGTCCTGTGATGATTTTGCAGGACGATAATTAATTTCCAGGACGATTTGCTCTCTGACTTTTGCCATACACTGATCGTCCCAGGACGATCCCAGATCGGCCTGGACGATCCATACAGGAAATTTTCCTGTAACTTCTGGATAGAAAACTGGAACAGAATTGCACTGATCGTCCCAGGACGATCCATGATCGGCCTGGACGATATGATCAAAACTGCTGTTACACTAGATCTCGAGAGAAATCCTTTAGACATAACTCTCAACACCATTCTTAAACAGATATGTGACACACTCTCTTCTCCCCCGATCTTCTTGGGCTTCCTGGTTACATCAAAGTGCTAAAGTCAATTGGATTACTAAAGGGGAGGAGGATCTTGGCTTCCTTTATGCTAGGATCAAAGCTCGAAAAAATCTTAATGTTTTGAAGGAGATTTCTATTCCTCTTAGTTCTTTCACCTCTCATAAAGATATTGCGAAGGCCGTTGTGCTTCACTTTAGTAACCTGTTCAATACTCGTACTCCTCCTCCAATTGTAGATTATGTTATTCCTTCTGGAAATGTGGTTTCTCAAGCCTAAGCTTATTTTCTGGTTTCTCCTATTACCAATAATGAGATCAAAGAGGTTGTTTTTTTGCTTTACCTTCCTCCTCTTCTCCCGGACTTGATGGTTTCACTGCAGAATTCTATAAAATTTCTTGGGATATTATTGGTCTTAAAGCTTGCAATGATATGAAGAACTTTTTTTTTTACCTATGCTCACTTTCTTAGGGGGGTCAAAGCTACTTCCATCACTCTAATTCCTAAATCATCTCAAGCCTCCAACATTTTTTTATTATAGACTTATTTCCATTTGCAATATTTTTTATAAAATTATTGCAAAGCTTCTGGCCAATAGATTGAAGAAGGTTTTACCTACTATCATACATGATATTCAGGCTGGTTTTATTCACAAGAGACGTTCTGCTAATAACATTATCTTTTCTAATGAAATTTTGAGAGAATTTAAGTGATCTCATAATCTCTTTTATGCTAAGCTTGACATCCTTAAGGCTTTTGATTCAATTTCGAGGGATTCTTATCAATAGGACGAGCCAAAAATAATTTCATGAGATATTCTTGAGGTAGATTAAGGGCTGCATCAATAATATTCATTTCTCCATCTGTCTTAATTACTCTATGGAGGGATTTTATAAATCTTCTTTGGGTACTTTCCCCTCTTTCGTGCTGCCTCATGGATCCTCATCAATCATACTTCAATGACATTAATTTAAATGACAATAATTTTAACCACCTCCTTTATGTAGATGATCTCCTTGTGTTTGGTGACAACTCATATGATAATGTGGGGGATCTAAAGTTCAAATTGGATATATTTGTTAATGCCCCGGCTTTGCTGATTAACCCTCTAAAAAGCGCCATCCTTTTTTTCCCCTAATTCTCAAAACCATTATGACATTTGGACTCTCCTGGGGATTTCGAACACTGCTTCTTTTCGCACTTACATGGGCCTTCCTATTTCCCCTAAGAGTTTAAAAACTAATTACTTCCGTCCACTATTGAGTAAGATTACTACTCTACTTGATGGTTGTAAAGTTAAATTCTTGTCTTTTTGTAGGTAGGGTGAAGTTCATTAAATTCACGATTTCCAATACTTTGGCCTCCTGGATTAGAGGCTCTATATTTACCTAAGTGCATTCGTAAAGATATTGTCAGGTTATGCTCTATGTTTTTATTGTTTGGAAACATTAAGGAAAGGAAGTTGCACATGATCGCTTGGAGCATGGTTTGCTCTCCTAAATCTGTGGGGGGTCTCGGGTTGCCTGCTATTCACTATCTTTATTTTTGCTTATACTGCTCCCTGTTATGGCATATGTTGTCCAATGATTATGGTTTAGCTATGTGGCTTAGAGGAAAATACATTTCACCATGGAAGCATCCTCATCTTCATGATTCTAAGCTCTGGAAACATCTCTGTTCGGTTGCTTTTAAGATTAGGGATAAAATTGCCTTTTGTATTTCCTCTAATAGCAATGTTTTTTATGTACTGGGACCCTTGGTGTTACGGAAAAGCTATTTAAGAATTGTTTGCCCATAAGATCTTCACTTAGCCCGCTTAAATACTTTATACAAAATGCTGCTTGGGTGTTACCTGGCTCTATTTCTCTTTTTCTCCAATAAGAAATTATGTCTATACCTATTATAGAGCAGACGTCTGTGTCATGGCTGGGCTCTATGCAACCATCCCATCGCCAATTCTCGAAATTTTACTAGTCTCACTTATTTCTGTTTCATGGCATAGCTTAATTTGACACAAGCGTCACTCAATTGTGTTATCTTCTTAAGCTTTGAGGCAATCAATGAGAAATTAAAAAAAAAAAAACTGATTTGCTTATTAAAAGGAATATTAACATTTTCCCATATTCTATTTTCTGCCTCTCTAATCGGAAACTCACAAACACTTTTTTTAAAGCAAATTTTTCGTATTTGGTCATTGTTGAGCTCTTGCCTATTTTGAGATGCTTTTTATTCAGGCCTACCTTAATAAAACTTTTAAAATTTTTTGAGAAGCAGTAGGACTTTAATAGTAAGGAAAAGCTCTTATGCTATTTTTCTATTTGCTACTTAGTTTAATTTATCTGGAAATAATGCAACAATCGTAGGTTCATTGGGATTGGACTTAGTCCTACTCTTTGTTTGATTGTTTAAAGTGCTATTAGATTAAAGGTGATGAAGTGGAAGAATTTTGATGAGCTTAAAGATACATATGTCTCCATTCTTGATTGATCCATGATTTTGCTTCTCTGCATCTCTTTTTTGGACAATGATGACTAATGCTAACATATTTGTTGCTTTTTCCTAGAGAGTTTCTTTGACAACAAGGTTCTTTGTTATATTGATTTATTCAACAAATGCTTTCGAGCTTCATTGGAGGTCCTTGCGCCAATCGTTATCTTCTAATGGATGGCCATAAGATAGCTTGGGTCTTTTGATTAATTCCGTGATCACTATGATTCTCTCCCAGACTTTTGATGAGCTATGAATATTGTTTATGTTGAATTTTTGGATCACATGAGTTCAATTTGTTTTTCCCCTTTACTTGCTTTTTTTTAGGTGTTTTGTTTTGGGGTTTTTTTATTCTTTTTTAAATTAGGCTCCGCCCTGACTTTCCAAAAATAAAAAATAAAATAAAAAATAAAAGTTCCTGGCCGAACATTGGCATCAAAGGCCGCAGTACTGCTCGAAGCTGAAGCATCGGCGCCCACCGCGCAAAAAACGACAGCTCCAGCCTTCAAAATTCCTCGTCCTCATTCTTACTCGTTGACAGCGACGAGCAATAAAGAAATCCAAGTCACCTGGAATCACCCGGCCTTTGTTGCCCGCCTTTCCGTCCTCGGTTTTTGTCCTCAAGCGGATCCACTTACCACCTAATCCTCCACTTCCACAACCCTAATCCTTAAGTACACGCTCTCTCTCTCATAGACATCAGCAACAAGGCCCAGCCCCACACATCATCAAAGTCCGCTCCAACCAGGATTCCTGTCTCCATCGATTGCAAATTTTCTTCCACCAATCGCTATAAATGATCTAAAGGATCCCATCACCGCCCTTTCCATATGAATACCCCTACCTCCACTTCTGCCGAAGTGGACCAGGGAGCTGCGGATGCTGGAGGCGCACTAGAACTAAAAGCTCTCGACAGAACAGTGGCGGCGGCGGCGGCGGCGGTGGCGGTGGGAGAGGTGGAAGTCGGTGACGGAGGTGTAGAGATGGAGGCCGATAAGAAGGTAGCGGAGGAGGGTGATCGGCCGATGGATGTAGGGGATGGGCCTACGGCGTCCCCGGCTACCGTTTTTCGTATTCGGCTCAAGCAGCCGCCCTCCAATCTTCGACACAAGATGCGAGTTCCCGAGCTCTGCCGCAACTTCAGGTTTGCTTATTCTTTGCTTCCTCTTCTGATCGTGTGTAGAATTAGCAAATTTCGGAGTTGTGTGGTTGTTAGGGTTTGTTGGTTTTGTGTGATTATTCCGTCCTAAAAGAAATCGTAGAAACTGAAGGTGTTCCGATTGTGATTTCTGCGAAGTGAATAAAATGAAGAATGACGGAGTTGGGTGTGTAGCTTGAAGTTGAGAATTATGTCTATATATTAAGGCAGGACTTTAGGCGTTTTTATTATGCCTGTATTTTACTTGTTTGCTCTTAGTTTAGTTTCGTTATTGAAAACGCAGCTGATTTGTGCTAATCAATGGTATCTGAGAAGTCCTTACTGATTGAAAATTTATGTTTCTCTTGTGGCAGTGCGGTTGCTTGGTGTGACAAGCTGAATGCTATTGCTTGTGCGTCGGAGACATGTGCAAGAATCCCTAGGTTTTTTTTTCTGAAAGAATTATTTTGCATTTTTATGGCCAGAATACTCAGTTAGCTTGCAGAGTTCTACATTGCCTTCGTTAATATGTATATGATTTCTCCTTATTTTTTATACTGATGTTATAAAGATGGGAACTATGTTTATGCAAGGAGAGGCAGAGGGAGTAAGTTACCTTTTCCTGTTATTAATTGTGGCTTGCTATGATTTAATAGTTGGAAACATTATTTTTATAATGTTGATTTGTTTTTGGAGTCATAGAAAGATATGCTTGTGGGTCCGAGACATGTGCAAGAATCCCTAGGTTTTTATCCGCAAGATGATTTACTTCTCATATTATGCCCAGAATATTGAGTTAGCTTGTAGAGTTCTAGAGTTCCTTAATGTACTTTTTCTTTCTTCTCTATACCGATGTTAACTATGTTCATGCAATGAGAGGGAGCAGGTTCTCTTTCCCAGTTGTTAATAACCACGCCACCAATTGCAGCTTGCTATGATGCAGTAGTTCGAAACATTATTTTTAAATGCTGAATTGTTTTTGGAATCATAAAATAATATGCTTGCTTTAAGCTCCTCATTAGTGTATAAATAACTAGGAACCATTGTTTGTTCATTATTATATTTACTCTGTTCCTCTTAATTTAGTCCAAGATGATGACCATCTCGATGTGATGAAATCTATTTATTCAGACATATCAACAATGATGTTTTACTCTAGGTTACATTGATGCTTTGTAAGTCATATTCAGTGTGTTCTTTATATCTTGGGCAGGGCAGATTGGACATCTTGTGAATCATTTTGTGAGTACAATCAATATTTAATTTATTGATTTCAAGTTTAGCTCATGCATGTCCAAATGTTGCTTATTGCTTTTTTTTCCCCATTAAGGGAGGCAAAGGTTAGAGTAGCTCAAGTGGAAGATAAGATTAGAGAGAGTCGCCTTAGATGGTTTGGTCAAATTAAACGGAGGCCTTCCGATGACCTGATTTGGAAAGTTGAGGTTTTAGATTTGTCTTATGTTAAGAAAGGTAGAGGTATACATAAAAAGACTTGGTTAGAAAATATTAGAAATGATCTTTCTTTATTAGATTTAAATGAGAATTTAGCTTTTAACAGGATACAATGGCGAAAAAGGATCCCACGTAGTGGGACAAAGGCTTGATGTTGTTGTTGTTGTTTCTTTATATTTTCCCATTAAGGGAGGCATTTCATCTTTTAGTGTTCCCATAAGATTATGATTTTATTTTTTAGGTTGAAATTGCATCATTTGAGTGATAAGATATGCTTAGTTTGTGAGATAATATTCAGCATGACTATGTGTTTTCCCATTGTATCATTATGGGATAGTTTGATCTTTAGCTAGCTCTTGAACTTTGTTGCTATAATTTTGCAAGTCAGTATCTTTTGAAATTATCTTGGCTTCTTTCATATCATATGCAGATAATGAATTCACCACCTTGTTTTGACTATAAAACCGTAGTTACATATATTCACCTTCTTTATCTTGGAGGTATACACTCATGATCATGAATGCATAGCTGTATGGATAGATAAATGCACACATTTTATCGTTGAGCTTAATTATTTTTGTCAAGAAGCAATTCTAGCCCTTAGAACTGTTGAAACTAAATTCAATGAGACGGTGCTAAGCATTTATTTTGTATTTACTTTTTAGAACTGCTTTATAAATTGTTATTCTTGTTAAAATTTATCAAATTACAAATCTCTTAGCTTATAACAGCAAGAGATTTATAAATCTGTTATTTGAATTAAAAGAGGTGAATTTTTAGAATTCCTTCACTTAGGTCCCTCCACTTGCTAGAGTCCCTTAATATTGTCTTGGTATCTATCTTATGAAATGTTTGTCACCGAAAGATTGTTAAAAGTTATCTACTTTAAGAGCCAAATCATTCAAATGAGAAATTCATGCGTCTCCTTACACCCCAATTGCTACCCTAGTCATATATTTGTGTCAGTGGGGATAATCTATCGCACTCTCTCTATAAACCCCCAAACTACTTTTTTTGTTTGGATTGAGTTGGAGTTTGTTGCTAGCCAAGGTTTTTTTGCCAAAAATAAATTTGAAAATAGCTCACAGGAAGAATTATGTGATCATGTTGAACAACAAAGATCAATAAGTAAATACATTCTATTGAGTTGAGAGACAATTAGAAAAAGAAGGGCCTGCAAAGTCCGTGAGCTCCCCATATTTGAGGGCCGGGGCAGGTTTGACGTATGCAACCTTACTCTTGCATTTTGGAGAGGATGCTTGATGAGGACATCGAAGATCAACGGCTATGATCGTGTCTATTTATTTTCATGTATTTTATTTGTTATTTGTACTTTTCCATTTTTACCCTCACTTGAGGGCTTTGTTTTATGTTTGCCTTAGGGGCAATTATGTCTTTTTATTTTCCCTCATGTATTTGGCTATTTAAGCCCTCCCCTTCCTCTTGGAAAGGATGATGATTGATAAATGAAAATTTCTACTTTATTGATTTGGGATTTAATTAATCTTGCCACCTAGGCAAGTACATGGCATTTACGTTTCACATCAATGCTTCTAGGAATTGGGCCCATGGCTATACCCACAATATGCTAATGAATTATATGAAGGAATTTGAGAAGATGTGCACACATGCAGTTTTTTGACTTTCAGAACTATGGGCTTAAAATATCTTATCATGTCAAGGTTTTGATATAAATCTTCTTTGAAAATTAAATTATTAGCTAATTATGCCAAGACAGTTGGTCTTGCAAATCTAAGAAACTGCAATAGTAATTATTCTGAGTTTTCTATTAAATTATGTTATTTATTATTGAGCTTAATGAGAAATGTATTAATAAATATGTATTATCATAATAATTATTTATAACGACCACAAGGAACTTGTTACATTTTTTATGAAAGCTCTTCAAAGTATAATTTTTTTTTGAAATTTAAATTAGTATAAATTATAAATTCTTGGAATTTTGTTTTTGATAGAAATGTGTAATTTAAGCATCCATTATGGTACAACCCCTTGCCAGCTTTCATTTTATTTATTACAGACTTTTTCCATTTCAAATCTTCAATCCACCTTCTACCCAGACCATACAATGCTTCAGCTATAGAGAGAGAAAGATTAATGGGGTAAAATATTGAAAGAGAGAGGGAGGAATGACTTTCCATTGTGGACAAAATGATGAAAAGCTGATTGTTTTAGTGGTTTAGGAGAGCAACAAGTTTGCCAACGAGGAAACCTGCACTAATTTTTGTAATTCTTCATTTTAAATTTATTTACTAATCCAATGAAACCATAAAAATCTTTTTCTGGACACATGAAAAGCATCAATGGTTTGTTTCTCCTTTGCTTCTCTCTCGTGACTCGCGACTCCCGACTTCGAGCACGGCTTCTATTTTTTATTTCGCTCTTCTCTCCCCCAAACGAAGACCGCCCATGGCAGATATTTATTGTAACCTTCCAAATGAGACGACAAACAAAATTATCTTAATTTAGGCCCTCGCCCCGTGAATAAAATTTCTTGCTCTCCCACCGCTTGTACACACTTTCACAGGCAGAGATAAAGAGAATCCCACATCAAAGACATTTTGAATAGCAAAATGCTATTTTAATCAAATTACAATGCTAAAATAATGAGAGTTTCTTTTGTATTGAAGTGGATATGATTTTTATTCTTCAAAATTTTATTGAGGTAAAAGCATCATAATGAAGAATATGTAACATCCACGAGTGTCTTTCTCAATTGCTAGCTTGTTTCACCTTAGTGATCTTCGAAGCTAGTCTACCCTGAGAGTAGGGTTGATTAGATGTTTGAGAATTCTTGTCGAGGTCTTGACTGAGATATGAGATAATCGATTATAAATAGCCGAGAGCAATTTCAAAATAGCCAATTAAAAATTCTTAGGTGGTGTATTTACAATGCTTCAAAGATGCTGTCATATTCTCTCGATAGGCTTGAATTATGTGGAAGCTATTTATAGTTCACGCATTTTGCTATGGTATTAATTCTTCTAGTTGCTCTGCTATTCTTAAATGTTTATTTGAGGAAGAGTTATGGGTCACACATATGGAAGACCTAGGAAATTATTTTATGAAAGAAATAATTAGGCTAATCAAGAACAAAAGGTTCTTTTACTACGATATTGTCTAAATTCTTTATATGTTTAATCATTGACTAATTTTAATGAACGGGGCAATGAGATTGGAAGTACAACAAGAATTGCTTCTCAATAGTATTTTATCCTTTGTCAAAGTTGATAATTTGGGACCTCGTATAAAGGTTAGGAACTGGCATTCTATTTACCTTCAATTCAGTTCCTCTCTGGGATGAAAGTGAGGCACTCCATTGATTTTATCATTTCTTGTTCGATCCCTTGGTCAAGTTTGCTTCTTTTTGGGCTTATATCTGTGTGATATTTGAGGAGAGTGCTGTTTATATGCATATGTTTCATGTGGCAACTTTTTTGCTTGGTTAATACTTAATAGCACCTCTATATATAATTTTTTTCATAGTTACTCTTTTAGGATAAACAAAAGAGAAGTAAGAAAATGTTTACTTAATGATCTTCTAATTTATCATCACATTTGAGAGGTCTCCTTTCCATTCTGAAGAAGATTATATTTACTTACAAAGCATGCCCATCATTTCTCCATGATTATCCCTTTTATGCTAAATAAGGAGAAGTAAGAAAATGTTGTTTACTCAATGATCTGCTAATTTATTTACTTGTTTGTGAGGTTTTTATACAGTTGTGACCTATATTATGTACTCACAAAACATGCTGATCATTATAGGCATTTATTTGTTGCAACTGACATTGTGTTTTTTGGTATTCTATAGCTCTAATGCGACTCTTCCATTTTGGGTACCAATCCACATTTTAAACCCTGAGAGGCCAACAGAATGTGCTGTATTCAATGTTAAAGCTGGTATGATATACTCTTTTCTAATCATATTTTCAATATTCATTTATTCCTTATTGAATCAATTTGATTGAGTTCTCATTTTTTTGCATGCATATTTTTTTTTTTGATCTTTTACTTCTATAATCCAAAATATCTACCCTTATTTACAGGTAATTTTTAGTTTTTTTTTGTGTTCCTCAAAATATAGTCTTATCACTTATTTCTATCATTTCTTCTGAACGCATTTTTGTATCTTCCATTCAATCGTAGCATTAATTTATTTTATTATTATTTACTATTTATTTTAAGTTTACAAAATATTTTATTTAAGTGCAATAATTTTGTTATGGTTCAATTTTTTGATGCTCAAACCATTGGATATATATGATGGAATTATTTTCGTAGGATACTTATGAAATTTCCTACTTATGAAATTGATTGATAGTGGAATTTGTAGCTAAGAGCAGTGATTTGAGGTGAATGCTAGTTTATGTCATATATGTATTCTATACCGATGACTTATCTTGGCTTGCTAAACTTTTTAATATTTTTTTGAAGACTAAAAAGATGCCAAATGAGTGGTGTATTGGTTCCTATTTTTAAGAATAAAAGTGATGCACAAGAGTGTACGAATTATAGAGAAATGAAGTTAATGCGTCATACATTAAGACTATACGAGAGAGTAATTGAACATAGGTTACAAATTGATTCTAATGTTTCTCAAAATCAATTTGTATTCGTGTCGGATAGGTCTATTATAGAAGCTATTCATTTATTGAGAGGTTTGATGGAGAAGTGTAGAGAGGATAAGGAGGATGTACATATGATATTTATTGATTTAGAGAAAACATATGATAGAGTTCCAAAAGAAGTATTATGGGAGTTCTAGAAAAGAAAGGAGTTAATAATGCTTATATTCAAGTTATTAAGGATATGTATGTAGGATCTGTTACTTGTGTTCAAACAAAAGGTTATTTGACCAAGTATTTTTATATTTCAGTAGGATTACATCAATGATCAACTTTAAGCCCATTTCTTTGTGCTTTAGTTATGAATGTTCTTACCAGACATTTGCAAGAGGATGTAACTTGTTGTATGTTTTTTTGTTGATGATATTAATCTTGTTGATAAGACTAGGGAGGGAGTTGAAGGGAAACTTGAATTTTGGAGGTCAACTTTAGAGTATAAAGGTTTTCGTTTGAGTAGATTTAACGTACATGGATTGTAATTTTGGTAGTAATAGATCTAATGGGGGATTGTGGCTTTGGGTAATCAAGTCATTAAAAAGAGTACACGTTTTATATATCTTGGGTCTATTGTTCAAAGTGATGATGAAATAGATGATGATATTATTAGTAGAATTCTAGTTGGATGGTTTAAGTGGAGGAATGCATCGGGCTTGTTGTGTGATAGAAAATTACCCATCAAACTTAAGGAAAAATTCTATAAGATGGTGGTGAGACCTGCAATGCTTTATGATGCAAAGTGTTAGCTATTAAAAGTGAAGCATAAAATTAATGTTGCAAAGATGAGGATGCTCAGGTGAATGAGTGGCTATTTGAGCAATGGAGCTTGTGCCAATTTTAGGCACTATAGAGGTTAGGTAGTGTTGACTAAATATCTTTTATAACATGTTTAACTCTTCTTCATTGAAATGATTAGATAGCAGTTTTGGTTGATCATCATTGGTGACAGAAACTACGATCTTCTTTGTTTGAAATTTCTTACTAGGTTTCCAGTCAACAGGCTTTCCATGAAGGTTCAGACAATTTTGCTTTATGTTCTGCTTTGCGGCATAGATCACATAAAGACCTAGTTTTTTGAGTGTGATCATCGTTAGAAAAAGTTTTACCTTTTTTAACAAGGGCCGATCCCTCTGGAATTATTGAAACATGGTGCTCTTAATGTCTCATCAAATATTTCTTGCAACTTTCTTCTCTGTGAACTTTAGAGAAGGCTTCTGGTATAGATTGCAAGTTTTTAATCCCAATAATTTATCCTTTTATTGCATTGTGATTCTTTTTAAGTTCAAGGAAAAAAATGGACACTTAAGCATTTCCAACTATCTTATGGTACTTGACTGAATCATTTGGGCATTCCCGATCAATTTCTTCAAATACATCCAATTATTGCCCAGGCCTATTGAGGATATTGTGCTAATGGGTGAGAAAAGATCATAGAGAAATTACCTTTTAGAAGATCATAAGAGAAATTTTAATTGTAAGGAGTTCTTCAATATTTTTATTAGCAGAGAAGGTGATAGTGGTGGGTAGTATTTTTCGTGAGATTAATATATAGAAATTGTTATGGATCTTTAATTTGATATTTAGAGAGGCTTTTTTGAGTTTACGGTAGAATGATGAGGGTTTAGAAGGATATATTAGTAGGAATGCTAAAACTAGTCTAGTTTTGGCTGATTTGGAATATTACTTTAGATAATAACTTTTATGTGGTATAAATGGCTGTAATTGATGGTGGAATGTTAGCTTAGACTGTGAACTTATGATATGGAACTAATTGTAGAGATTGATTGAATTTAAGAGGATGTCGAAGTGTATGTAATAAGACTTGGTCCAAGTATGTCCTAGTTGGGCTGATGACTATGGGGACATGTTTAGAATAAGTTTTGAGTTTTGGTTGATGGTTTATTGGTTTAAAAGGATGCAAGAGTTGGGAAGAGTTTAGAATAAGTGTTAAAGATGAATAATGAATAATATAAAAATAATAAAGATAACCATCTAATCACAGTAAAGAAAAGACATATACTTGAAGCCACCGAGCACTAAGTAAATTAAGAGCATTTCTCTACAAAATTATTTCATTCCAAAATTAAGAATTACAAAGCATTTCAGCTCATATTTATAAGCATTAGTAGACTATTAAACAATTACTTTTTGAGGAAAAAAAGTAGAGGCAAAATGGGTGGTAGGTTGACATTATTGAGAAAATGTTTTGACCACTTAATTTTAATACATAATCCCTACCTAACATTTGTTTGAAAAAAAATGTTATAAAAAAAAGAGGAAGATTGGATATTACAATTTATTCACAGGATTCATTTGATAATTAATACGAGTACCGCCAATTCCTAGTGGAGCCATGCAACAATTGTAACAT
This sequence comes from Dendrobium catenatum, assembly GCF_001605985.2. Taxonomy (NCBI): domain Eukaryota; kingdom Viridiplantae; phylum Streptophyta; class Magnoliopsida; order Asparagales; family Orchidaceae; genus Dendrobium; species Dendrobium catenatum. The sequence continues at coordinate 500,480 of NW_021318705.1, forward strand.
AAATATTCGCAACATTGAGCAATGGAAGTTCATTGGTTGCAATGAAAGTTCATTGGTCCAAGAATAGCAGCTATCAATATTTTCTATGACTGCAACAATTATATATATTACAATTATTTATTTATGTGAGTAACTACACGCTTCAAGCGACGATAGAATGTGAAAAAAAAGAAGCCGAATTGTTCAATTCAAACTAAAGTTTATATTCCGCGGTTGTTCACTTTTCATAGGAATAGCAATTTATATGAGCAATTTAATGTATTACTGCAATTAACATGAATTTATGTAAGCAATCCACAATGCTAAATGACACGACTACACGTTTCCACTTCCAGTCCAAAATAACTGCTCGATCTCAAATAAAAAAGGGGAATGAACGAGAGGGACTTACGCAAGCAGCTTTCGACCTTCTACAATTGTCTGCACTATTTTAACCGGATCGAACGATCGTTCCTTCCAACCTCGCTGCCTCTCTCTACCTAGTTGCAATCAAGTCGCTACCCCGCATCCAATCGCGGAACTCGCATGAACCGCGAGTCGTCCGTCTTTGGCAACCTTTTCGTCCAACTCATGCTACCGAGCTTCACGATACCCATGAATCCGCCTCAATGAGAGTCATAAATAGACTGCGTATAGTCCGCCTCCTTTGTAAACGATCCCTCCTGGTTGCAGCTAAAGCCTTCGATCCAACCATATCAGAAGAATCTCGAACAACATGCCTCCAATTTGATTCCGAAGACTGTTGATCCCTACCTGTAGTTTCTTTACGCGAAAGGCATTAGGCTGTTTGGCCTTGATCCCACCTGCCCTATACACAATCAAGCCACCAGACTCCCTCTCTGGTCTTCGTTCGTCTGATCCATTCCACACGCTCGAGCTTTTTGCTTGTTTCTTGATTTGAAACGGTAAAGGAAAAAGAAGAGGGCTTTACTATATAATTAATTATTATTATTAATAAAATAAAAATTATAATAATTATTATTATAATTAATGATAATAATAATAATATTAATAATACTATGGAAAGATGGCGTAGAAATTGCGAATGGAAGATTTGAAGATGATTCTGAGGTTGATATGTCCCTTGAAACTCTTGGTCGTAGATTATTGATCTGGCTGAGCGGATTAAAAGGGCAAGTGCCCTCTCAAACCTTCCCTTAACAGGGAGGAAAAATTATTATGTGCGGATGTCGAATTCCGTCCAGAGGCCAACTAGAATGCGCCATGTCACCCCTTCGCTGTGTACAAAGGCTCGGTACCACTGACGTGGTTGCATTTGATTCGCCTCCGGACGTAGAGCTGCGTCCGACCTTCACACAGAATAATTTATCCACAGTGAGGGGCACCAGAAGGTTGCCGAAGTCCCAAGAAGACACTGAAATACTACGATCACCGAATTAGAGGACTCCAAGACCGATGCTAGGGTCGATTCGCTCCCTGTAGCCCTAGCTGTCGACTTGATCCGGCCGAGCGAACCTGAAAGCCCAACCACCTCTCACGTTGAGAGGGGATGTCGGGGGTTGTCAGAATTTCTTAAAATCTTAGGGAACGATTTGCGAGCTTTATTTAATATTAAATATCTTTAAACTAATTAATTTCTAATTTAACTAATTAATTAACTAAGTAACTAATCAATTCAAAATAAAATTTAACTAATTGATTAATTAATTAATTCAATCAAAATTAAAATTAAATTTATAACCAATTAAATATTTGATTAACTCAATTTGATTAATAACTAAATAATTTAAAAACAAAATTTAAAATTCACAACTTAATTGAACTAATTATATTGAGCCAGAGAAATTTAATTAATCAATTAAATATTAATTAAACAATTAATTAGTTTAAAGCCTAATTAAAACTTTAATTAATTTAAAATTAAAACTATAATTTAATTAAACTAAACAATTTAATTAAAAAATAAAAAATGATTAAATACATTTAAAATAAATTAGTGGGCCGAGAGTTTAATTTTAATTTAAAATTTAAACTCTAAATTAAACTAAATTAACAAATAAATTTAAAAATGCAAGTAGAAAACACTGAGGGAAGAAGCACTCTGGTAATTTTTTCATTTTTGATTGAAATTAGAAAACATAGAAAGAACAATGTTCACATTATTCAAACCTAAGTACAATACACACAAACTAAAATCTAAACGCGTAAAACAAAAAATAATCATAAAACTGAAAGGAAGCTCCGAAAATTCTTACCTAAACCCCATCTGCTCTTGGCAAGCTCCAGCTCTTGGTAAACCTTACAGCTGCGAGCTTCAGCGCCTGCAACTATTAGTCACAAATACATGCAAACAAATAGACAAAGTTAGCGTAGGGTAAACAAAACTTGTACTAGAATGAATAGAACATGTATTAAAACAAGTATGTACTAAAACAAAGAGGTACTAAAACAAAAATGTACTTAACAAACAAGTAGGTAAAGCTAATACTATAGGTAAAATTAGTGTTGAAAGAAAATTAAAATTGTAGGGAAAACAAAGTGTTGGAAACAAAGTAGTAAGGCTAAAACAACGGTACTAAAGCAAAAGATAAGCTATTAAAGTAGGAAAGTAAAGCACTGTAGGTAAAACACTAGTGCTGGTGTCAAAGCAATGAAGGGTGCAAAGCTAAGTGCTTGTTGCTAAAAACCCGCTAAGCTAAAAACCTGCTAACCTAAAGTTCAACCGACAACTTCTAATGTAAGTTATAAGTCCGAATTTAGGGAAAATCTCTAGGTAAAAGCAACCTAATCATAAACCTGCTACACGGAAAACTTTGAAGGGAAGCTGTGAGACCCACTACTTGGTCCACTTTAATAAAAGCCTTAAGATCTGTTATCTGTGCTACTTCTAAACAAAGTTGTAAGACTCGCTACAGGAGCTACTTTTGATAAAAGCCATAAGCCATAACCCCAAATCTAAGTCAAATAACTTGGTGACTTCTAAATGAAGTCATAAATTCGAAACTAAATTAAATATTGGGTATTCTAACAGATTTAAACCCTAAACTATGATAAAATTAAAATCACACCTATCAACTTCAGTTTACTTGGGATCCTTAAGAGGAGTCAGCCCATGCCTGCTAATCTAATTCCTTGGACACTACGATAAACAATTGTTAGTGTTGGTAAGACTAAAACTTATGATATTCTTTGGATGATAAAACCATGGGATCTTGATTGGGTCTATGACTCTATGTTCATCCCCCCTCAACCAAAATTAAAACTGTTGCACGTCTAAACATTGATTCATCCTTAATTAAGAGTTATCTTCTACGCGTTAGGTGGGATGATTAACTATAAGGGATTGCGCTCATAGGAAGTGAAACCCCAGAACTAAATAAACCTTGATGCTCATAGGGGGAAATCTGATTAATTTAGAATCTAATCTACCTCGGAGAAAATGGGGCCTAAAGCTTGCTAAATCCGGTTTCGTGCCGTAGCGCCATCTTTTCCTGAGCGAAAACTATATTCTAGCATGTCATGTTTTTAGATAAAAAATAAAATATAGATTATATTTAATATATTTGAAATTATGAGCTCTTAATTGGGCTCTTGATTAAGCTCTTGTAATTTGATATTGTATTTGAGTTTTGATCTTAGGCTCTTATAGTTGTGTTTTTGGCTTGATTATCTTCATCCACGTGATGTGCTACATCAATCGATTTCCTTGGCAGTGTAACATTTCTTTTACTATTTTATAGAACATAAAAATTGATCCAATGTCATTATCCATGGTATTGATTATCCAACACAACCATATTGACAAGGGAAACATGAGCACATGAGGTACTAATCAAGTGGAAGGGTTTTCTAGAGTACGCCACATGGGAGCCATACCCGATGATCAGGAGATAATTCCCATCTTTCAAGCTTGAGGTTAAGGTGCGTCAGGGGGGGGGGGATATTGATACGACAAGAGCAACAGGAGAGGGGTGCGACTTGGACCAACCCAATCGGCTGGTTTAGCAGAAGTTGAACCAGCCATAGGGCTAGGTGGAACTTGGAGCAGGAACCAGGGAATTTTCAACCCCCCTTATGAATCCCAAGTTCCCCACAAAGCTGTAATTCATTATATGAGGAGGAGGAATCAAGGGATAGATGTTTATGAAGGTTTTAACTTGTTTAAGAAGGGTTTAATTTGCATTATTGTATGATTAGGGCTATTTAAGGAGTTTGGTCTATAGTTAGTATATTTTGTTTGCTGAAATTATTCTAGGGTTTGTTTAGTGTTCTTAGTGGCTGCTAGGATTTGTGGAAGAGTTGATTTACCTCTCGAATAGTAGATTACTTGTATCTTTTTTTTTCTTGTTAAAGAGATAATAAAAAACTAGCTCCTATTTTTGTGTCCCTGCAGTTTCTACTTGTCTACTTTGCTATTTTTACTTCCAAGACGCATCAAATTAATATATCTCTACTCCACACTCCTGACCTGAATTTGTAATCTAACACTAAATACCAAATATTCTATCCTGATTGTACACTACATCAATTTTACCTAAGCATCTTTATTTCATATGAAGGTCAACCATATATTGGTTTTTTATTTTTTTTTATTTTGAGTTGACTTGGTGCTTTCAAATTTTACATTCATTGTTTTTTGGAGTTCTCAATTGTCATGGTCTTTTGAAGTTTGTTCTATTCTAATTGTATTTGAACAGATTCCCCACGAGATTTTGTTCAGTTTATTGAATGGTCGCCGAAGTCTTGCTCCCGTGCACTGTTGATTGCTAATTTTCATGGCAGAATCACCATATGGACTCAACCTTCACAGGTAACCATTTGGACATCTATATCTTTCTTCAAGTGTGATCCTCACAGACCATCAATAAACCTATTTAATTTCCTAGCTGGGCAGGCCTGGGTTGAATATATTTGTGAAAAAATTATGTCCATCTCATAAATGCAACTGCCGCCTTTTCTTCTATTTGTTATTCTTTCTGCAGTTTTTTCTTCTACTTCTCTTGTGCATGTTGTGGGTCATTGATTAGTATTTCGGGCAAATTGCATAGGTGAAATAGTCTTTGTGTGTGTAAACCGATTGTTATTGGTTGATGTCACAAAAGGATGCTTCCTTTTTTTCTTCTGTTTTGTTAATTTCTTGTAAAAGATGTTGGCAACTCTTTCAAGTTATGATGCAACTTTCTTTTGCTCTGTTTGTTGGCTCTTAATATTTTATCGACCTATGTTAGGGTCCAGTTCATCTTGTTCGAGATGTCAGTTCTTGGCAATGTGAATATGAATGGAGGCAAGATCTTGCAGTTGTCACTAAATGGTTATCAGGAATGACAGCGGTATGCTATTTGTTTTCCTCTTATCTTTTAATTGATGGTTTGAGGATGCTATCAGTTATTGTTTACATGTCAGTTATGTTTCAGAGAATATCAACAAGGATTTAAAGCTGTTTTAAATTTCATATATTGATAGAACCTGGGGCTGCATGTACATTGACTACCTATACTGTTGAACTAAAACACCCTACTTATACCTTGAAATCTGTAAGTCTAAAACTGTGATATAATCAGCATCTTCAGCTAAGAAATTGAAATAATATATTGATGGGAATCTACATTGTTTTTTCTCATCAGAAATGTTGCATCAAATAATGATTTGAGCTAACTTTATTTAATTTTAATTTTTTTATAGTTGTGGTAGTTAGGGATATGCTTGTGAGGACGGGCATGAGGGACATGCTTATGTTTCTTAATATTTAGTTCGCGTAAATGATTGGCATGAACTCTGGTTAGTTTTTGTTGTGGGTATGCTCAATTTCAACATTGTTATTATTGCCTTGAATTTTCAATTTTTATAATGGGCTAGGTTATAAAATTATGTTAGGATCTTGGAATGTAGATTCCCATACAGACAAATTAATGAAATTAATTGATATTTTGATTCATAGGAAGATAAATATTCTATGCATTCAAGAAACTAAATGGGTGGGAGAGAAGGCTATGGTGATTGATACTTTAGGGTTTAAACTTTGGTATTCCGGTAGGATTCGTACTTGAAATGGTGCTTGTGTGATTATATATAAGGGTTTGAAAGACAAACAACAACAACATCAAGCCTTTATCCCACTACGTGGGGTCGGCTACAAAAATCCTTTTTCTCCATTGTGTCCTATTAAAGGTCAAATTCTCGTTTAAATCTAATAAAGAAAGGTCATTCCTAATATTTTTTAACCAGGTCTTTTTAGGTCTGCCTCTACCTTTCTTAACATAAGTCAAATCTAATACATCTACTCTCCTAAACGGGTCATTGGAAGGCTACCGTTTTATGTGACCAACTCATCTAAAGCGACTCTCTCTAATCTTATCTTCTACTGGAGCAACTCCAACCTTTTCAC
>NW_021318705.1:507516-517835 GCF_001605985.2 Dendrobium catenatum
TTGGGGGGGGGGGGGGCACAAAATGATTTGCTTGCTTGAAAAAATCTGACTCAATTTAAAATTGGCTCAATATACGATACATGTAGAATTAATAATTTTCATGGTTCATTAAGAGTTTTTACTCAAAGACATTGTAAAATTACTTGGGTCATTCTCAAAGAACAATAATAATTACACAACATCTCCTACCTTGACGGATGGCTTTTTCATATTTTTAGAGTTTCTCTTCTTCTCTATCATCTCATAACCTTAGCTCCTAAACCCGTGTTTATTCACTTGCGCCCCGTTTATTGTTATTGAGAGGTTAAAGTGTGAAAATGGTTCTTCTTATATAGTGATACATAGTCATTGCAAGAAGCTACAATTCTAATGGGAAGTATAGATGGAAGTTCAAATGTGAATATGGATCGAGCAGAAGAAACTAAAATCTTAGCCAATGAAGCCTCTAAGGCGATTATATTTTCTCAAGCTATTGATTTATACAACCAGGCTATTAATTTAAATGGGTACATCGTGTATTGGGCAAATCGTGCATTTGCACACACCAAGCTTGTGGAGTATGGCAGTGAGGTGCAAGATACTTCAAAATTATTGAAATAGACCTTAAATATTTGAAGAGTTATTATAGGTGAAGGGCAGCATATCTAGTCATGGGGAAGTTTAAGGAGGATTTGAAAGATTTTCTGTAGGGATGCCACTAGAAAGCTGAAATAGTATGAAAAAGGATACCAAAAGATAGGACTTGAAGAGGCTATTGCTGTAAAAGATTCTCAAAGACACCTTGTTGCAGATTTAATAGATTATCATAGTATAGAAGTGGAGCCACAATATAATTGTGCAAGAATCATGGGTGAAGTGGTAACTCTAGTTTTTATAAAGAAAATGTTGGATGATTTAGAATAAAAAATATTTAAACAAAAGGTACGCATATCAGATCATCTTATAAGCCAAAGAGACGTTGCGAGCCATGCCTTCTCTTGTGGACATTACTATTTCAAATGGTAATCATTTTACAGTTTGCCGTGATGTTCATGGGCTGCTCTATGATTTGTTGAGTATATTTAAGCTGAATGGACTTCTTTAGAAAAGAATCCTTACCTTTTTAATGTAGACTTTATGGATCGAGGATCCTTCTCTGTTGAAGTTATTCTGATACTATTTGCATTCAAGTTCATGATTTCATCAACCATGCATCTTGCTTGAGGAAATTATGAAAGCAAGAACATGAATAGTATATGTCTTTGAAGGCTAAGTCAAGTATAAGCTAAGTGAGGCATTTGTTGAGCTTTTCACACAAGTGTGTTGTTGTTAACCTTTGGCTCATTTGATAAACGACAAGGTGCTCGTGGTTCATGGTGGGCTATTTAGTGTTGATGGTGTCAAGCTTTCTGATATTCGTGCAATTGATCGCTTTTGTGAGCCTCTGAGGAAGGTTTGATGTGTGAAATACACATGCAAGGACAATGAACGAAATGCAATTATGAATGTATTATGTCGGCATACCGATCAGAAGGCAAATGTAGTATGCATAGGCAAATGCAAACAAATCATGCAAGTGCAAAATTCAAAATACATTATGTATAAGCTTTAATCAATGTGTTAAATTCGTTATGCAAATACAATTAAAAAAATGTTTTGCATGTGCACTTATTTTTATGTCAAGCTCGTAAATGCGTGATCTGAGAATGCTTCACAGATTCATTAAAAGTGTTCAAACATCTCGACAATAGCTCTGATCTATTGGCTAAAAGACATTTCACATGCGCTCCAATCTTTATGCCAAACTCCTAAATACGAGATCTGAGAATGCTTTGCGGATTCGTTAACAATGTTCAAAGACCTCGACAATACTCCCATTCTATTTGCTAAATATGTTTCGTATGTGCTCCGATCTTTATGTTAAGCCCTTAAATGCGATATTTGAGAATGCTTCGTGGACTTGCTAAAAGTGCTCAAACACTTTGACAATAGATGTGTTAACAAGAAACTTAATAAGTGAGAGCTATTTAATTTTCAAAATGTCCTGAAAATTCTGGAGTAATCTATTCAAAATCTAAACTCAAATCCTATTAAAAATTTAAAATCTTAAAATGAATTTCGTTACTAAAAACTTTAAACCAAAATATATCCACCCTTTGCGATGATTTGGCGAGGATGATGAATTAATGCATAACTTGAGTTCACAAAGAGCATATGTCTTGTTGAATGTATTACTACAATTCATTCTTGATTGATTTCTCATCAGCAAGGACGTGACAAGTGCCCTCTGACTAGGTTGTTTTATCATAAAATGACACCACTATATTATGGTCATGATCAAAGCTCTCATGTTCCGTAATGGTTAAAAGCCGCTTGAGTGATGAATTGTAGGATGCACTCGATAAGAATTAAGCCTTCTATTAGCTAAGTGACTTAAATTCACCACCTTAGACATACATCCACCCAAAGTTTAGAAGGTATTTTTGGATGAAGCAACCCATGGCTGCCGACAAGGTTGCTTCTATCAAGTTGGGTCGACTACCTCCTCTGACTATGTAAACCAAGGATTATGATAGCCTTGGATGACGAAACCATGGGATCTTGATCGGGCACATCATCATTCACCCATCACTCTCTTTAAGTATATGGTGATAAATTTCAAGTCATAAACTCCAAAATTCAAAACCAATTCAAATCCGAAAGTTATTGTTATTATACGTTAGATACTTATTGCGACTTATTTAACGACTAGTTTTAATTGAAAGTTTTCTCCGTTATTGGGAGGAGTAATTAACCATAGGAGTTTGCGTTTATGGGAAACTAAAACTCAGATCATAAAGTCATCGTAAAATGAGGGCGAAATCTTTGGGTATTGTCTTATCTAAAACCTAATATGATGTCTTCTGAAAATTTAAACCGGAATCTAAAATCATTAAAACTCTCCCATCTACAAAAGAAGGTGCGAAGTGGTCGGGGCACGAATTTTCGGAGCCTACAGAGACCAAAATCATCATTAAATATATGAATAAATTTGAAGAATTGTTATTGCTTTATGGGCTCATTAATTTCCTTAACCCACTATCTTGGTTTATTTTTGGTTGAGAGACAATTGCATTTGAATATGAAAAAAAGTTGTTTTGTTACTCCATCTTTGACTTTTAAGGATTTGTTGTGTTTGGAGATGAGTTGCTTATTGATTCTGTTCTCGTCAAATTGATTAATGATTTACCACGTTCTTCTAATAGAAATGATATTCGAAGTTTTAATGATTCTTCTATGTGAAAATAGAAGATTTATTAAAAGGTTTAGTATTATCATAACTTCATTTACTAATTTTTTGAATGGAGAAATATGTAAGCTTATTGATTGTGCTTTTATTGAGATAAAAAAAAAGACTTCCAAATGCACTTGTTTTTAAATTGTCTAATTGTAATGAAGTATTTGATGTTTCTTGTGATGTCTTTTGTTGGCATTGAAGGAGTGTTAATTTAGGAAGGATATCCGATTCTATTGTTTAGTTAAACATTGAACAAAGCTAGGTAGAAAAATTCATAATATGATATGGTGTTTTTCATTATTAATGGCATTATACTATTTAATAATGCCATGACTTGTATGAGGATATTAATAAATGCTAGTAAGTAGGATTAAGTTAAGTGTTGCAAAGATGAAGATGCTTAGGTGGATGAGTGGCTTTACCCTTAGAGTTTGGATATGAAATGAGCATATACGTGAAAATGTTGGAGTAGCTCCAGTGGAAGATAAGATTAGAGTGAGTCGCCTTAGATGGTTTGGTCACATTAAATGGAGGCCTTCCGATGACCCGGTTAGGAAAATTGAGGTATTAGATATAACTTATGTTAAGAAAGGTAAAGTTAGACCTAAAAAAACTTGGTTAGAAAATATTAGAAATGATCTTTTTTTATTAGATTTAAATGAGAATTTGACTTTTAACAGGACACAATGATGAAAAAAGACTCATGTAGCCGACCCCACGTAGTGGGACAAAGGCTTGATGTTGTTGTTGTTGTAGTAGTAAGTAGCATTATTTCAAGCTTTTTGTTGATGTGAATAGGAGGTTGGTGGAGTTTAAATTTGATGATAAAGTTATGGTGCATATGTATCAAGGAAGGCCTCCATAAGGAACCTTTAAGAAATTAAATGCGAGAAATGTGTATCCATTTAAAATTTTTGCAATGTGTTGGAGCTTACACCTACAAATTGATAATTTTAGGAAACTCTTGTATTAATACTGTTTTTATTGTGTTTGATTTGACCTCATTTCCTAAGCCTGCTATCCATTCATTGGATTCTTTTCTCTTTTCAACTCTGCTTTCTGAGTCGATATCCACTCTTTCACCATATAATGCTATACAACTTATTTTTGAGATTATTCTGGATAATGAGATTATGTCCTTTATTGATGTTGGATTTCAGATGTATCTTTTTCGTTGGAGTGACAGATCTGCTTGTACTAATTCGTTGATTAGTTTGCTCGAGGCACATAATTTATATTTTGATGGGCACCAAATAATGTCTTAATAAACTGTATTTGTTTTCATTAGTTGGCTTGTTTTATTTATAAAGTTGCTTGCGACATGCCTATGATGTTGTCCTTAGTTAGGCATTTGTTTTCATTTTCTAAGATTAAGTTGATTTATATGATTTGACATGATCTTGGATTAATTTTTGATGTGGGTATTCCCAATTTTAACATTTTTATTGCCTTGAATTATCAATATTTGTAATCAGCTGTGTCATGATGATTTTCCAACATATGTTGCTATTCTTTATGGGACATATGTTGCTATTCTTATGGGGTTGTGCTTGTGATGTAAGCAAGCCACACCTCCATTTTTGTATTTGGGCTGATTTGGGCTTATTTGGGGGCGGATGGCTGCTGTCTGCTTGGTGGCTATTTGGTTTCTATGGCTTTCCTGATTTTCTGGCCTTGGTTGTTCGTTCCCCTGGCCTTGGCTGTTGGTTCCTGTTGCTGTCCCTTGGCTTTCCTGATTCCCTGGCTTGGTTGTTCGATTCCTGTTGCTGTCCCTTGGCTTTCCCGATTCCTTGGCTGTTTTGGGCGGCTGTTTTGGGTGTCTTTTGAGCTTCTTTCCCCTATTTAAATGTGATGTTTGCCGCTGTTTAAGAAGAATGGAATGGTGAAGAATATTTGGAACAAAACCTGAGGGTTTTTATAGCTCGCGAGCTATAGTTTTCTATCTCTTTCTCTCTTATACTTCGTCTTGGACTTCTAATCTCTTTCTTCTTGTTACCACTCAATTTGCAACCTTCTTCTCAAAACTTTTGCAATTTGAAAGTGTAGTTGATTTGGTGTGCCAAGTTTAGTATTTATCTATGAAAAGTGTCTTTAAGTTGTAATTTTAGCTTTTTTTATATTTATGTTATAAGATATGAAGATTTGTCTTTGCAATCCTATATTTTTGGTTGCATCAGTTTGTGGTTGGTTCCACTATTAATTGGTTATTTATGTGGGACTTGTGGCTTTTCATGTGGGTTTGAAATTATTATTATTATTTTACTCATTATTAAATAGTAAATGTTGGCTGAAGGCGGATGAAGGCGGATGAAGGCGGTGATATGTGGCCAAGTTGGTGGTATTCTTGTACTCATTTGTTAGTATATTTCATGTGGAATATTGGTGAGTTGTTGTGTCTCAGTTTTTTGTGGATGAAAAACCTTTGGATATGACTGGGTTATCGGCATTAACCATTTTCATGCAAGTTTAGATTTGAATATTGGGGATAACTATAACCAAATTGATCTGCTCTTGTGCCAATTATATTTGTCAACCTAGGAATGAGTGATCCATAAATAGCTGTTCTAAGATGTATAATCTGACAATTTGATTGTATATTATTTCAACTCAAGGTTTAAAATTGCGTATTCGGGTATTGAGGCGTTTTTCGTTCGTGAGGCGAGGCGTAAGCCTCAAGGCGATTTGAGGCGTAAGCCTCAAAATCAAAAAATTGCGTAAACATAAAATAATAAATTTTGTATATACTAATGAGTAAATAATATATAAAACATAAAAATGCACCAGATAAATAACAATGACATTAACACATCACATAAGAAGTTAGGAACTCACTAGTCATTAGCATTATCATCACTCATCAGTCATCACTAAGGGGGTCTTCATTTGAATCATCATTATGATGAGCTGCTCTCTCCTCTTCCCCCTCTCCTATAGAGTCCAATATCTCCCAATCAGCTTCTTCTTCCTCATTATTAGTTATCTTCCTCTTCCCTAAATAGTAAATATTTTTGAACAATATCATAATGAATAATAGTGTAATACATTAATAAAAGTTTAAGAAAAGAAAACTATATTATTTATATACCTTTTTTGATTTGTTCTTGAGTTTTGGTGGATGTGGATGCTTTAAGACCATCAAAGAAATCAACATTTAAATCTTCATCTTGTAATTCAGACGGCATCACTTCAACTTCATCATCTACAAACCACTCATTATCAGATGCCACATCATCGCAAAGTAAAGGATCTTCATCATCCATTAATCCTTTTTTCTTCAAATTTTCATCTCTGAGTCTTCTATTGTACATAATGTACACCAGTGAGTTCATCCTCAATGTCGACAAGTGATTTCTCCTCTTTGTATGCACTTGGTTGTAGGTACTCCAATTCCTTTCACAGCCAGATGAAGAGCATGTCAAGCCCAAAACTTTCACAGCAAAACGCTGTAATTCTGGAGTCCCATCACCAAATTGAATCCACCACTCAACTGGAGATCGTTTGGCAATTGTATCTTTTACTTGTTGTAATCCAAAAAAATCTTCTTTGTTCCTAAAAGGTACTAATTGCAAGTCAGCATTTGATCTTTCAGTTGCATCACTTATTAGACGATCCATGCAATGATATAATCCCAACTTTATTTCAGGGTTTGTAGATTTGTTCTCTGCATATTGATACTGAGGGTTTAGGTAGTAGCCAGCGGCATGCAAGTGTCGGTGAAGCTGTAGTTCCCACCTATCATCAATAATATTCCAAATTTCCCTAAAGCTTCCCTCACTGCCTCCTAAGTTGGAGGCAATCATCTCTTTGGCTTCATCCATAGCATTGTAGATGAAACCCATTGCAGGCTTCTTCTCAGCATCCACCATCCTTAAAACATGAACCAAAGGTCTAGTGGTTGTAATGGCATATAAGACACTTTGCCAAAATCTGTCATTTAAAACAATCTTTCTAATCTCTTTTCCCTCAGCCTTCTTCGCCCAAGCACAACTCAACCACTGTGTAGATGTGAACATAGCCTCTAAAGGTTGTCTGGCATCCAGCATGCTCTCTAAGGTCAAGTATGCGGTGGCAAATCTTGTTGCGGCTGGCCTTAGAATTTCTTTCTTCGAAAACTTTCTCATAAGAGCTAGAATCCAAGAGTGGTTGTAAATAAACTTGGTTATTTTTTTGGCTTTAGTGAGTGCATTTTTATGTTGAGGTAGATCCCCAAGCTTCTCAAGAATCAGATCTATGCAATGTGCAGCACATGGAGTCCAATACAAATGTTTCCTCTTCTCCATAAGTTTATTACCTGCAGCCTTATAAGAACTTGCATTATCTGTCACAATTTGTACAACCAAATGTTCTCCAATCTCTTCAACAATGCTATCTAATAATCTAAATATGAACTCAGCATCTTTGACCTGGTCAGATGCTTCAATTGACCTTAAAAACACAGTACCATAAGGATTATTAATGAGGATGTTGATCAGACTTCTATGTTTGATATCAGACCACCCATCTGACATAATTGTTACTCCTGTTTGGGCCCAAGTCTTCTTAATTTCTTCAATGCTTTTATCAGTGCTTTCCAACTCCTTCAAAATCCATGTTCTTAAATCATACATGGTTGGAGGTTTGAACCCTCTCCCAAATGCTCCAACTGAACGAATCATGTTGTAATAAGCAGGTGATGTTGCAACATTAAATGAAATTGCATTTTCGTAGAAGAATCTGCCTATATCCTTACACACTCTCTCCGCGCCTCTCTTGCATTTTCTGGGGCCATCTTCTGTGTAGTAGAAGGCCTATCCTCTGATGTGTCAACCATATAATGATCCATAGGCCCTCTAGCACCCCTAGATGAAATGGGCTTCATAGAAGAAGATGAATCCCTGACGCTGCGCTCACTCCCGTAGTAAGATCCAGCATCAACTCTATCCTCAAATTGCTTCTGTGCAAGATGTTTTGATGTGATAGACTTATTCATGTATGACTTTATCTCTTCCCTTACAGCATCAGGAACTTTGGAGCATGGAGCAACATTCTTGTGAGAGCCTGAAAGGTGTTCCTTCATCCTAGTCACACCACCTTTCACAACTTTATCACAGTAATTGCATTTCAGATAGACATATGTTTTATCACTTCCTCCTACATCCACCTGAGTGCTATATTTCCATGCTGGATCTTTTCTATGACCTGATGCAGCCTTATCCTTATTTTTGACCATCCTGATTGAGAGAAATTTTAGGAAGCAAACGAGTTCTTACTAATCTTTTATATGACCTGATGCAGGTCGGAGGAGACAGCAGCCTCGGAGGCTCGGACAGAAGCGTACGCTGGTCGGACGGAGAAGACAGCAACCCAACTCGCAGTCTCGCAGTAGAAGAAACCTCCAAGCAAATAAGTTTAGGGTTTAATATGCGGGCTGGATGTGTTCAGTATTATATAATGTCGAGCCGTCGATAAAGCAGAACACTGCGTACTCTATGCGTATTTATGCGTATTTTGTGCGTACACCCTACGTGCACATTGCGTGTTTTGGAGCAGATGTAATTTAATGTATGATTTTGTATTAGTAGTTAATAAAACATGATTTTCTAGGTATTGTTTGAGTACTGGGAGTGTTAATTATTTTATTGTGCGTACATTATGCGTATCTTATGCGTTATATATTGGTAAACTATGCGTTCACCATACGTTTTTTGTGCGTGGTCTCTGCGTCAACATTGCGTATTTTTAATGAAAGATAAAGTCAAAGAGAAAAAAGAACATTTAATGTACATCTTTAAATACAAAAAAAAGAACATTTAATGACTATGTACAATATAAAAAATATAAGAACAAATTAAAAGAACATTTATAACAAATACAATTTTACAAGAGACCCTAATGTACATCTTCAACAAGACAACAACATCAACTTTCCTACAGGAATTATGATTGATGTCTTGTCCAATATAAATCACCTTGACAACCAAGCCTTCCCTCCATCACTGCGATACTTATCCTCCTCCCATGTTCCTGATGCCAATAACTTGTTAACAGAAACCTGGTCAGGTTAGAGAGGTTTAAGTTTACAAGTTATTGGCATCAATTTCATGGGAGGAGGATAAATATCGTAGTAATGAATGGAAAGCTTGGTTGTCAAAGATTATTTATATTGGACAACAGAAGGTAAGATTTTTTACAAGAGAAGCTTGCTTTGACACTTTGCCATAAGGCAAACGTTCCCGCATTATATAGTGAAAAATTTAATGTTGAGCAATAGTAAGTAATAAATTGTAAATAAAGGCTCATAAAAATTCAACCTACCCTATTATCCTCTCAACCATATTTGCCACCCGTCAGTCCACAGCTAACGAAAATTATTATTCATGTCACGGCCCCTCAGTCCATACTCCATACTAAATGTAAGTAATCAAAAATATTTAATAGAATGTGTGCGTGTTTTATGCGTACTAAATGCGTAATTTATGCGTTTGTTGTGCGTGCCTTAAGCGTATGTTATGCGTATTTTATGCGTTCGTTGTGCGTACTATGTAAAAAACATTTCAAAATCATTTATAAAATTATTATTTTTTGCTTTAAAACAAATAAGAAATTCAAACACTAATCTTTGAACGAAATTGCCAAACACAAACTTCCAAACAAACATCATATTCCTTATTCCTCTTCCCTAAATACAATCCAACAAGAGCCATAAACCATTTGTACTTGTTCAAGTATCATGTTCAAGATTAGAAAATGAAATCATACAAATCTAACAAGAGCCATAAACATCATATATTCATATTCCTTATTTCTTCATCATTTTAATGTAAGTAACTTACAAACAAAGATATATATTAATTAAAATATTTAATAGAATTTTATGAATAAAATTTACTGCTTATGTGTGCGTGTATCATGCGTCCGTTATGCGTACGGTATGCGTTCGTAATGCGTATTTTACGAGTTCATTATGCGTATTTTATGCGTTCGTTGTGCGTTCTATGTTTAATATGTAAATTTTTCGTTGTGCGTTCTAGTAAGTAATAAATGCTCATAAAAAATCAATCTACCCTATTATCCTCCCAACCAT
>NW_021318705.1:521350-601468 GCF_001605985.2 Dendrobium catenatum
AGTTTCGAGAAGCCATGCATACGCATAGAATAAGCATAAAATCGGAAGATCTTCAGAGCCTTGAACGCCAACGCATAGCATAACCATAAAATACGCATTACGAAACAGAAAACATAGCATTAAGTTACCTTTTTCTTTGGGGGTGACGCCATCTTAGAAGAAACTGAGTGAAGAATGCTTGAAATTCCTCCGGGTGAATGCTTGAAAGTTCGAAAGTTTACTGTAACTTGAAAATCGAAACGTCTACTCCACCATTCGACATTTACAAGGGTTTATATGTTGATGCCACGTCGACATTTCACTAGGCGCGCGTCGGCAACTGGGGGTCCGAACTGAAAAAAAAAGGTTAAATTTTAAAAAGGCGACGCCTTAAATATATGAGGCGAGGCGCGCCTTAGTAAACCTGAGGCGTAAGCCTCATAAACTAAATTTATTGCGTAGGCTTTCAGGCTTATTTGGTCGAAATTGCGCTGAGGCAAGCCTCAAGGCGCGCCTTTTATTGCGCAATTTTAAACGTTGTTTCAACTTATAGTTTCCAATCTTGTGTGTGCAACTTGGATATGTTATTCATTCGAGCGAAGTATAATTCTAACTTCTTAATTTTGAGGGATGTGATCTCCTTATCACAGTGAGGCCTAGATTTCTAGCCATTTTTCCTTAGTTCATTCTACATAGCTTGTTATTGGCTTGCTAATGCTCTTGATTTTGTTCAATTACAATTGCTCATTAATTTTAGTTGATTCAAATTTATCGTTGATGACTTCAAATTTATTTGAACATTACATTATGGTTTGGGTTCTAATTCTTATGTTTAATATTTTCATTTAAAGAAAATATTGCTATATTATTTACCAGTTTTGGTGATATGCAAATTCTTAAGTTCGTTTGCATCATTTACATACATCACATTATAATAATTGCATTAGGAAGCCCCAAACCTTAATTGTCCTGCATCTGCTATGACATTTTAAAAAAGAATATTTAAGTTGTTAGGCTAGTATATCCCTGCAAAATTTAAAATTTGAGTCACCACTGCCTCCCCTACCTTACCATAATGAAAAACAATGTTGGCAGTCGAGCAAGGTTGATTATGCAGCCCTAGGCAAGTTAAAGGTCTTAGCTTACCGATTAAATTACGTTTGCTTGCTTATTTTTACTTGATTCAAAATTCTCATTGATTTCTTTGAGCTTTTTTCCATCATTATTATCATTTGAGTTTTGATTCTCCTAGTTACCGTTTACACTTAAAAAGGAAATAATGTGTTGACTTATTTAGTGGTTTGTGATTTATGATTTAAAGTTTCCTTAAATGATTTACATACATCATCACATCATAATAGTTGCATTAGGGAGTCCTAAACTTGAATCATCCTGCATGAGACATGGTATTGTTAAGAAACAAAATTTAAGTTGTTAGATTAGTTTTTCCCTTTAAAAATAAATTAGACTCACCGCTGCCTCACATACCAAGCTATGGTGAGAAAAAATGATGGCAGCCAAGCGAGGATGAATATGCAGCTCTGGCAAGTTAATTGTTTTTGGTTTGGCATATCCACATTATGGATGTGTTTTCCAAATCATGAGTGATATGCATTTTCTCGTGAAGTCGATGTTCAATAAATTGATGGTAGTCCTTTATGTTTCCTGTTTAGCTGGAAGTAGGTGCTTCTATGTTCTATCCTTAAGGCTTATGTGGCACTTAATGCCATAGCGTAAGAAATGATATTGTAGTTGTGGTTCTAATTTTCTTCAATAGCCAGCAGTTTTGTGTTGGCTGACATGGCATTTAATACTTTTGTTAACAATAAAATGTTTCCTTCTTTAAAAGGACCAAAACTTAAAAATGACATGCATACTATCCAATTCTTTTTGTTCCTTCTAAATTTTGCTCTAGATTCCATCAGTTTAAGATTTTAGGGATATTTTTAATCAGGAAAAAATATTGCATCAAACTCTAGATATTCCTTTCTTCTCTTCTGAACTGCAACCATTTGTTTGTGGAAACCATTCCACCAGATCTTCTGTTGCCACCTTTTCTACCCACTCACCCCTCTACTGCATTTGGATAGCAGTCGAGTTGTAGCACTGCTGCATGATGTGCATGTAATTCATGTTTGCTCAAAGCTTGCACTACTCAGTTTATGGTCACTCCTAGTCTACATGGTGAAAAAAACACATTGTAAAAAATGCAGCTTTTGTTTAAGTCTATGGAAGGGGTGGTTGCTACATATCTAAAGTTGGGTTTTACCTTGCTATAGTTATATATTGCCTAAAAACAAGAAAATTTGGAGAATTTTTTTAAGATGAAAATTTCATGCTGCATGCAATCAAGAGGTTTATGCTTGAGATGCTGATGATTTTTTACTGTCATGTTGAAGTCCTTGCGGTACTATCACTAAATTTGTTCTGAAACAAAATAAAGACTGATTCGTATACCACGGTGCATCCATCCAGCACCCAAGCATTCATATGTATGGCCTGAATTGTCATCTGTATTTCATTGTTAAGAAGCTGAAAAAATGGTTTTAATAGCAAATGGTTAAAAAGTGCAGTACCAAACTACCAAATAGTGCTTATAGGAACCGTTCGTTACTTTAGTTTGTTTCATTCTGTTAGTTTAAACTAACTTGCTGTCTTAGGTTGATGGTCTATTTCTGTAGTACCACCCAATGTCAGGTTTGGTCTTTTTTTTCAGAAGATTCAGGCATTTAATTGATGGCGTTATATATATATATATATATATATTATTTTTCTCCACTTAATTTTGATGGAGGTAATATTCACTTGGTGATCATCTTTGTTCTGTTCTCAGATTCGTTCCCTGCCTTCAAATCCTAACAATTCTTCCAATATAAAATTGACTTTTGAGGAGAAGTTTATTTCACATCAATCTCAAACTGCAGGTTTGGATTTATTTGTCATTTTTTTTGACATGCTCATTCACAGTCCTTTGTTTTAATTTTCCAAAATTTGCTGGGTGGCTATCTCTGAACATAATGGATAAATATATTTTTCTTGCAGCAAGATGGCCAAACTTTCTTTGTGTTTGTTCAGTTTTCTCGTCAGGGTCCATCCAGCTTCACTGGGCACGGTGGCCTCCTCCAGAAAGTGGTGAACCACAGAAATGGTTTTCAACAAGCAAAGGGCTTCTAGGAGCTGGGCCAAGTGGTATTATGGCTGCTGATGCCATCATTACTGAAGCAGGGATCATGCATGTTGCTGGTGTCCCTCTTGTCAACCCATCTACTGTTGTTGTATGGGAGGTTACACCTGGCCCTGGGAATGGCTTTCATGTGACTGCTAAGATAAATACAACCAGCTCAATTCCTCCTCCATTGAGTCCTTGCTGGTCAGGATTTGCACCTCTTGCTGCAAGTTTGTTTAGTTGGCAAGAGTATATAATTTCTCAAGAAAAGCAAGGAAAAAGGCAAACAGATCAAGAGATACTCGAGGCTCTTCCACTTCACTGTTCACCTGTTTCTAATTTTTCTGCATATGTAAGCCCTGAAGCTGCTGCTCAGTCTGCAGCAACCACAACATGGGGTTCAGGAGTTACTGCTGTGGCTTTTGATCCAACAAAGGGAGGGTCAATGATTGCAGTTGTAATAGTTGAAGGTATTAATGCACTTCTCTTGAATGTTGGAGTCTCCATCTAATATATTTATCTAATATTTTTTTTTTAAATAGCAATTTTAATGCACAGAATTTCATCCAATCAAAAATTAAATTTTATGTACACGATTCTGTGCAGGGCAGTACA
Source organism: Dendrobium catenatum (assembly GCF_001605985.2). Taxonomy (NCBI): domain Eukaryota; kingdom Viridiplantae; phylum Streptophyta; class Magnoliopsida; order Asparagales; family Orchidaceae; genus Dendrobium; species Dendrobium catenatum. The sequence goes on from NW_021318705.1 coordinate 525,111, forward strand.
TGTCTCCATATGATCCTGATGAGGGCCCATCGATAACAGGATGGAGGGTCCAGTGCTGGGAATCATCTCTTCAACCTGTTGTTTTACATCCAATATTTGGAAATCCCTCTAGTTTTGGGGGGCAGCCACCCATGCAAACAGTATGGTTAACTAGAGTAAACAAAAGCATTCCACCAACTGATGACATGACAAATCCCCAACCATGCACTTCATCATCAACCATATCCGATGAAAAAAATTCATCTGATAGTAGCATTGAGAGGGCAAAGAGGCTCAGCTTTGACCCATATGATCTTCCAAGCGATGTTAGGCAGCTAGCTCAAATAGTATATTCTTCACATGGTGGTGAGGTTGCCGTTGCTTTTCTTCGTGGTGGAGTCCACATTTTTTCTGGTGCAAATTTCAATCAACTTGATAGCTACCACATCAATGTTGGTTCAGCCATTGCAACACCAGCCTTCTCATCTAGTAGCTGCTGCTTGGCCTCAGTTTGGCATGACACAAACAAAGATCGGACAACCTTGAAGATATTTCGTGTTCTTCCTTCTGCTGTTTCCAGCTATCAAGCTAAAGTTAACTCCGCAGCATGGGAACGTGCTATTGCAGACAGGTTTTCTTCAGACTTCGCTAATGTTTCATATAGTTCTAAATGAAGCTGTTGTTTTCAGTTTGCAAATTAATCTGTTTATGTAGGTTCTGGTGGTGTCTTTTGTCTGGAGTTGACTGGTGGGATGCCATTGGTTGCACCCAGAGCGCCGCAGAAGATGGTATAGGTGAGTATTACATTATTTGATCTACCAGAAAAGACATTTATTTACTGATGCATGGTATTTGAAATTTCATTTAATGATGGAAACTATCAACATGACAACAAATTCTTTTGGGAGCAGGAAAGAGAAAATTATTTATTTATTCTTTCATTATAACAACGATATTGATCCCTGAATTTCTTACTTGTTTTTTTTTAAAAGAGTGGTTTTAGTTTCTTTAGTTTTGGTATAATTTTCTTTTTATAAGTTTATCTTGAGATATGGCTATAAATACACCCTTATTATATTTTACATTTTGAAAGTGTGTTGTTTACATTTTACATGTTTATTTATTAATTCCTATTAATACAATGTATTAAATGATCCATGTCATGATTAATCGACAAGTTTTACGTCGGCTGTTGACTACCTAGTGCAATACTCAACTTTTCTCATCCAGTACTTGGTACCTGACAACGACATTGTTAAAAGAGTCGTACTAGAAATTATGTAGGTGTGATTATAAACAAGAGTTTCAAGGATAATGTTGTAAAAATTAATTGAATTAGAGCAGGTGGATCTCATTATGAGAATGCAAAAAATAATTTAGAATTAGGGGCTGAGCATTTGTAACAATGGAGAATTTTGAAAAAAAATCTATCAACTTACAAGAGCGAGGAAGCACATAATTATGCTAGCTACATCATCATGGTGTAAATTGCATATAATATGTGATTTAGTTTTTTTATTTTTTTTATTTAATATTTATATAATATGTGATTTAGTAAAAGTCTATTTCAGCCCTTAATTACAGTTCTTTGTTGTCCTTTTAAAGTTAATTATTATTTGTTTAAATTCCATTTATATGTTTAGGTTTAATTTTATCATTTTCAATTTTCAAGTAGTGCCTACATTATTGATATTTTGCTGTAGGTGACGATTAAATAAAGGAACTGTTTTCTTTGGCCTCCACTCTCGAGATTTATTTTGCATTACACGGCCTTTTCTTCTTGCTTTCTTCCTCTCTTTATTTCATGTATCTCTTCCTCTTAGTGCTTATTTGACTAATTTCTCAATTCTCTTCTTGTCAGATTCTTCCTTCAACCCCAACTTCTTCCCTTCCCAATAATAATACAGGGAAAAGCTCCGCCACAAGCTTTTTTTTTTCCAAGGCCTTATTGTGAATTTGGTTATTATAGCTAAAATTTATAAATCTCCATTGCCGTTCACTGCAAGGCAACCACTACGCTCATGACCTCCCATAGGCCCCAGCCTATGTTGCATGGATACGCCTATTTATGAGGCATGCTGTATCAAACATGTGTTGGATATGGATACGCCTCCGATACAACAAGGATACGGCTTTGCCGTGTCCAATTAAAATATTATATAAATATGACCGGACATACGTATCAGATACTCGTGTCCTATTAAAAAAAAATAGAGCTCAAATTTGTCCTATTCATTTCGGCTATCCGCTCGACTATTCATTTATGCGGCTTAAACATTTTGGCGAGCTAGGTTTTCATTTCCGCACAGGTGTTCGTCTTCTTCGTTATAGTCGAAGGAGCGGCTCGACGACGCGAGCATATAAGCAGATAGTATCATCCTTCGTCGACAAAGAGGCTTGACGACGCGAGCATTAAAGCCGACAGAATCTTTAGTCGACGGAGCGACTCGACAACACGAACAGTGAAGGCAACGTGAGCATTGAAGGTTGATTTTCTTCATTCTTCGTTTTCTTAATTGTAGGCTTGGTACCGAAACTCGGTACCGCTTGGTACTCGGTACCACTCATTACTCGGTACCGCTCGGTACTCGGTACTGCTCGGTACTCGGTACTGCTCGATATCAGTACTGCTCGGTACTCAGTACTGCTCAGTACTGCTCGGTACCGGAACTCGGTACCACTCGGTAAAAAAACTCGGTATCGCTCGGTACTGCTCGGTACAGAGGGGTACCGAATGGTACCAAACAATACCGAGAAGGTCGAACCCCGCCAGGGGCAGCACCCCCTTGGACCCCTGGCATAGGCGCAACATATCGACACTTTTAATTAAAAATTTTTATGTTTCAAATTAATGTGGATTAATTTGTGTCGATCATTCGTAGGATAATGAGCTCTAGTGGTGTAGGAATTGAGTCTACTGATGATTTATCAGAGACCAATATTGAAGATAACAAACTTCTGTGGGGTTATGTGACAAAAATAAGTAAAACGTCAGAAGGGGGTGGCAATATTGCATTCAAATGCAATTTTTGTAATGCCACATACAAATGATCATATTATAGAGTGAAAGCTCATATGTTGAAGATTAGTGGTCATGGAATTAAAGTATGTCCGAATATAAGCTCATCACAAATGGCTGAATTGCAAAGAAAAATCAGTGAAGCTGAGCAAAGGAGTAAAAAAGAGCTTCCAAAACATATTTCACTTCCAAGTACTCATGCTTCATATCCTTCATCATCTTCTTCAATTAGAAGTGATGATAATATTGTTAATAAGGGGCTTTTTCGGATGGAGGGATTTGAACCAAAAAGAAGAAAACATGTTGTAGATAGGGCTTTGGAGAAAGCATTTAATTTACAAATGAGAGAACAACTAGATGGGGAAATAGCTAGAATGTTTTACTCAGTTGGACTTCCTTTTAACCTAGCTAGGAATTCACATTATAAGAATGCCTTTACCTATGCATGCAATAATAATCACGTGGATCATGGTTTAAAATTGCGCAATATGAGGCTCGCCTTGAGGCCCGCCTTTGCACGATTTCAGTAAAAAAAGCCTTGATGCTTACGCCTCAAGTTTTTTTTTATGAGGCTTGCGCCTCAACTTGGTTGAGGCCCGCCTTGAGGCTCGCCTCCCCTCACTAGCATAAGGCTTATGCCTCTCGCTATATATATTAAAACTTACATAAATCTTGAAGTAAATGCCCGACATTGGACTCTATAGGAGAGGAGGAAGGGGAGAGAGCAGATCATCATAATGATGATTCAAATGAATAACCCCTTAATGATGACAGTGTTGATGGCTTATGAGTTCTTATATGATATGTCATTGCTATTTGTTTTTGGAAATTAAAATTATATGTTAATGAAAAGAATACTGAGATTTGAGAAAGATAGAATTTTGAGAACTATATTTCATGTTGTCTTATTATTGAGATTTTTTGATTTCACTTCATATCTTATGTTTTTTTATGTTTTATATTATTCACTCATTAGTATATAAATGTTGTTGTTGTATGTTTACACAATCTTTTGATTTTGAGGCGTAAGCCTCAAGCGCCTTGAGGCTTACGCCTCGCCTCACGAATGAAAAACGCCTCAATACCCGAATACGCAATTTTAAACATTGACCTGGATATAATGTCATTAGAAAGACTTGTTGCAAAAAGAGAGGGATAATATTGAGAAGTTGCTTGAGCCTACTAGAGGAGTTTGGAAGGTAAAAGGAGTTACTTTGGTTTGTGATAGGTGGACAGATCAACAAATAAGACCACTTATCAACTTCATGGCTGTAACAAAGAGCTATCCTATATTTATTAAAGCTGTAAACTTTGAAGGACAATACATGAATAAGTTCTTCATTTCTAATTTAATCAAAGAAGTTATCATGATGGTGGGGCCTTCAAATATCATTCAGGTCATTACTGATAATGCACCTGTTTGTAGAGCTGCAGGTCTACTTGTAGAGCAAGCTTATCCTCATATTTTCTGGACACCATGTGTTGTGCATATGCTTAATCTTGCCTTGAAGAACATTTGTACAGCTAAGAATACCGAGGCAAATGAAATCACCTACAATGAATGCCATTGAATAACAGTGATTGCTAGAGATACAGTTGTAATTAAGAATTTTATTATGAATCACACTCCATGAGACTCTCTATGTTCAATGATTTCTCTAATTTGAAGATGCTTGTAGTTGCTGAAACTCGATTTGCCTTGGTTATAGTGATGTTGAGAAGATTAAAAAAAATAAAAAATGCTCTTCAAGCTTTGGTGATCAGTGACAAATGGTCCTCTTATAGGGAAGATGTTGGAAATACTAGATATATAAAGGAGAAGTTTTTAGATGATTTATGGTGGGATGAGATTGAATACATCATAAATTTCACAGATCTAATTTATGAGATGTTGAGAGTAGTTGATACGGATAAGTCTTGTTTACATCTCATTTATGAGATGTGGGATTCAATGCTTGCCAAAGTAAAAGCAATTATATATAGACATGAGAGGAAGGCACTTCATGAAGACTCGAACTTCTGGGAATTATTTATGCTATTCTAGAAGATAGGTGGAGCAAAAGTAATACACCTTTACATTGCTTGGCACACTCACTAAGTCCCAGGTAAATTTCAACATTTTTCATTATTAATTAACAATTTTTTGTTTAGTAATTTCAACATTTTTTCATTACTTCATTTAAATATTTTTGAAGATATTCAACTAAAGAATGACTTCAAGAGGATCCTCAAAGAGTTTCTCCACAGAAAGATATAGAAATTTTAAATATGAGGAAGACATGTTTGAAGCGTTATTTTTCAAATGAGGAGAGAAGAAGTGTCAATATTGAGCTTGGTAAATTTTTTAGTTATTTAGAGGACTTTGGTGACTAAGAGTCATTGCATGACAGGTGGAGAATTGATTCGAAAATGTGGTGGATTATACATGGAGCTTCAACACCTCTACTTCAAACAATCGCCATAAAATTGCTTGGCCAAGTTTCATCCTCATCTTATTGTGAAAGAATTTGGAGCACATACTCGTTCATCCAATCAATGAAGAGAAATAAAATTACTCCACAACGAGCTGAAGATTTAGTTTATGTGCATACAAACCTTTGGCTTCTTTCAAGAAAAACTCTAACTTATATGGAAGGAGACAATAAGATGTGGGATGTTGCTGGAGATGGATTTGAATCTCTTGAGGATATGAGAACAATAGAAATTGCTAATCTTTCACTTGATGATCCTGAATTAGAAGCTATGATATTTACTGAAGATGATATAGAAACTTAATGACAAACCATTGAAGAAGCTAATCCTATCATTCCTTCTATTGAATAGTTGAAATTTCATGTGCTGGACAATTTATCTTTTTGTTTTTGTTGTTGTATTAGATATTTAAATATTTAATGCTTACTTTTATTTCAATTTTTTTGTTATTTCAAATATTACACTTTGATTAATTTCTTAATTTTTATGTATTATTTATATATTATAATGCCGTATCCACGCCGTATCCGTATCCTGTATTTTTAAGAATTGGCATGTCCCGTATCTGTATCGTGTCATATCCGTATCGCCGTATCCGTATGGGTGCAACATAGTCCCCAGCTATACTTCCCACTCACACAACGGAGCAATTCCCATACATTTTTACCCATGCTGCTCATTTAAATGGAACCTTCATGCTGACAAAAAAAAAATTGCCTACAAATACAAAATTTGCAACTCTTCCAAAATTGACCTACTTCAAATTCAAATATATTGAAAAAACGACTAATATGACGACTTAACGACAAAACTACAAATTATCGATGATATGATAACAAAGACACGTTAAAAGACACTTAAACACCTAATACATTGATAATAAGATAAGTTGAGAGGAAAGGTACAATGTATTGGTAACCATGGAGAGAAGAATGAGGTTTGAAGACCGAGACGAAGTTATATAAGAAGGAGAAGACGAAGAGGCATAGCTCGCAAGCTATCCAAAAAACCCTCAAGTTTTGGTCCAAAAATTCTTCACAATTCCATCCTTAAATGCCTCAAAACAGTCGCTATATATAGGAGAAGAGAGGGAGCCAAACAACCCAAGCAGTCTCCCAAGTTATCCAATCAGCAAAGGGAGGCGGAAGGCCATAAGATAGTCGAAGGGAGCAGCACCTGAAAGGCTAGTAGGACTCAACCAACAAACAACCAGCACAAGGGGGAAAGAACCGGACATGGAGGAGAATCGAAGGGGCAAAACAGAGGGGGATGAACCCGACCAAGCAGAGGAAACGATGGGCCACAGGGGGGATGAACTGATTGCTTCAACTTGGTCTCCCATTAAAAGACAATATCAAGACAAACAATGGGATAGGGTGGCAACGCAAATATTTCAATTTTTACACCGTCAGACTTGCACATTATTTATACAAGATATTTTTGAAAAATTTATTGCTCTATTTTCCAAAAGGAGTGGAAAATTAAGGTCTATGAACATGTTGGGTGGATAAATGCCATGACCCAACCTAAGTACTTGGAATATCATGTTGAGAATAAATGGTTGGATGGTAGTTAAATTTTTTTCAATCAATAAATAAAATAATCCAATAAAATATCTTTCAAAATTACAAAGAGCTACTAAATATTAACCACAAGTTAAACCATATACAGTTCAAGTCACATTAAATATCTATTCTCAATCTCTCCTTTTTTAGTATACAAAAAATTCTCTAATAGCCAATTAATCTGTAGGAATTATATATGAAATATTGCATTTATAATGGGTTAAGTTCACACAGCAATTTAGTGGCTAATTATAATTATTAACCACAAGTTAAACCATGTACAGTTCAACTCACGTTAAATATCTATTCTCAATCGCTCCTTTTTTTAGTATACAAAAAATTCTCTATTAGTCAATTAATCTGTAGGAATCATATCTGAAATATTGCATTTATAATGGGTTAAGTTCACACATCTTAGTGGCTAAATATAATTCAATAATATAGTAATTTTAAAAAATAGGGAATAATATGCTTGTGTGTCATCATAAGGTGTACTTGATAAGATGAAGGAAACATCTTTTTACAGATGATTGTATTTTGTAATGTATATATCATATCATATTTTCTGATATAATATTCATCTCAGGAGTATCGTCTAAAGTTTATACCACATAATCATTCTCATTTTCTTTTTTAAATCTTATTTATTTTATGCCCATGAATACATTGTGTCTCCAACTAACACTATAAGGGGGTAAACTCTTTTGTTTAACATGTACATATTTTTTTTCTTTGATCATGATCTTTTAATTTATCAATTTATATTTACATTTAAGTTATACATGTATGATATGCAATGAAAAGCGGTGGAAGTTGATACAATTGTCTTCCATGCTAGAGCTCTCATCCTTTCCCATTGGCTGGCCAATCCTCCTACCCTTTGGGTTGTGTACCCTCTGTTTTTCTTTCCCTCGCCTTGGTCTTTCCTTTTTCTCTTTCTTCTTTCCCTCTAGATTGCGGACCCTTTCGTTAAGGTATCCCTAAATTGATGCAATCTGATATCTTTTCACTGCATCTCCATCAATTAGCTAGGAGAATGTGTGATGTCAAACTGAGTTTGATCAAGCCAATTTGAACTGAAGTTGGAAATTTAGATTTTGAGTTGAGTCAAGTTTGTTTTGAGTAAAAAAGTGATTGATTTTGAGTTGCTTTATAGTGATCCATCCTCTATATGAACTTAATTGATTTCAGTTTTGGTCATTTAGATCCAATGAATGTCGAGTTAGTATCGACCTTTATACAAAATTATTAGCCCTAACAAAGAACATTATCAATATGGTGAAAGGTTGGCGTGTCAATAATGTGATGGTAAATACAGTAAAATGTGCTTTTTTCTTAGAAAATGTATTGCAAACACTCTTTGAAAATTTCATTTAGGTTTTCAAATACTATTAAGTCTGGCCAATTTTATTCCATGTTTATGGGAAAAAATTTCTTCGTGTCCTCTCTTAGAAATCTGTCTCCCAAGTCTATCTTTAAATACTCAACAATGCCTTCCATTCTTCATTACTTCTATGAAGAAAGTTCAAAATAATGAATAATCTGATTTTAGGTTTTATCAACCGAACTATGTAATATTCATAGTAACAGTTTTGGTGGTACCTTATTACCTTTTTTGGGTTTGATAAACTGTAAATTGCTTGTATTCAAGGCCATATGAGGTGGAGCTTCTTTAACCAAGTTGGTAGGGAAACTATGAAATCCATGTTATGGAGCATGCGTACCCTTATTATATTCACGTTCAGTACATTTGATGTTGCCTCACTATTGCTTCTGTGGGGCATGTTTTTGCTTTTCATATTTTGCAAATATGCTTATATTATGCCAAAATTTCCTTTAAGCTTCTCCATTAATATCACGTTTTGTAATTCCACCCTTGGGTGGGTTTTTTATTTTGTTAATCTGTTCTCTCTTGTGTATTCAATTTAAAAATAAACTTTTCCAACAGGTATATATTAGGTATTTTTTTTGTTGCTGTTAGGCGTATCATTCTTTCACAAATCTGATGCTGGCCTTTGCCTTATTTTAGTGTCTTTGAATAGCGTGATTGCTGTGTTGGATGCAGACTTCCATGCTTTGCCATCAAATCAACACCGACAACAATATGGCCCAGTATGTTATGCTTGTTCTATTTCTATTCATCATGTAGTTTAAGAATATGCATATTCTAGAAATCCACTTTTGCGTAGCCTTATATTGTGTTTTGGCCTGCTACCTTTATGCTTTCCTTGTCAACTAGGTGCAGCAGCCTGGGGAGCTTTTCCTGATATTACTAAAGGTCGAGAACACTAAGGGCTCCTCGGGCTGCACTCTTGAGTAAAATGGGTTTGGAATCTGATGCTGTCATACATCCTCATTGGCCTTGCATGGCTGGATCACCTGTTGTGGCCCAAGGCTTTATGTACTGAGCTTTGTTTTTGATGGCCTGAATTCTAGTTCATCACAACTTTACTGCAACTTTGCATGCTTTATCTTTTATGCAACCCTGTTTTATTGTGGGGTGTGAATGCATGAAAATTCATGAATGATACATTCCTTTTGAAAGTAGGAGGATAGAGTTTGGTTAAATTAATCTTTAGCATTGTCGAAACGAAATTTTCTTATTTTTACCTCGAATTGGTTCTAGATCATGATATGAAAAATGGGGAGGATAGTGCTAACATCATATTTATTTTTGAGGAGAAAGATCCAAGAGACTCGAGTGCAGTCATCAATGAATGATACAAACCATCATACCCCTAAGATAGTGATTTTTTAGGGTCCCTAGATATGACTTTGAATAAAGTAAAAGGGAGTATTACATATCTCATGTTTGTTTGGAAAGGAAACTCGTTCATGCTTGTTCAACTCACATATTTCATAATAGAAAGTTCCATTTTCCAACTCATAATAAGTTTTGGGTACATATTTATTAAGACATTAAAAGATGGATATCCTAATCTAAAATAATGAAGCTAAATAGTAGATTTTTTATGAAATAGGAATAGTGTAGAATAACCATGATTAGATATGTTTAGCTCTTCCAGGTGGTACAATCTATCTCTCACCCTAGTAAGCCCAATTTTCTTCTCCGATCCCTAGTCTTGAAATAAGCAATAAGTAGGGTTAAATAAGACTTGACAATTATGGTCACTTTAAGTTTTTGTATGGAAATTGGATTTGTGGATAATTGAGGTATGTGGAGCACATTTTTTTAGAGTGAGGGAGGAAAATAAGAGTATGTCACCTTGGCTTGCTACTGTGGTAAGAGAACCATTAGTATAGTTGATGAGGGGGTAGTGGAGTGTGTCATGTGATATGTGGCTCTTGAGTCAATGATCTATAAACCTTTCAAATAATTTCTAATGGTACTTAATCCAATGGATATAAGAAACTTACCTGAAAGTGCAAGACAAGAAGATACATACAATTTTTCAATGGATACTAGGAGTTGTTTTAGCTTATCAATATAATCTTTATTGAGCTCTCTAAGACTTGATTGCGTTTCTGGGGTAGGCTGACTTGTTGTAGTGTTAGTTTGTGATGTGACTTTTTGTCCACTTTTTTCATTCCACTTCTTATAGGAGCTTTTCATGTATCTTCCAGCATGTCTCCTTTGTGTGTCTTGATTTCTTGCAATAACTGCACTGCAGAGAGTCATTGCCTTTAGATTTTAAGAAATTCTTATATTTTTTTCCTTTCATGATGCCTCTTTGGTTGTCACAATTGCTAAACATTTAATAACATTTGGCTCCAACATTATCCCTCGTCAATTTTCTTCAATACGAATGAGAGAAATGGTCTTATTTAATGAAGGTGTCTCTTCTTTGCTAATGATCCGAACTCTAATATGATCAAACTCTTCATTTAGTCCTGCAAGAAGGTTATACACTATCTTTTTCAATAAAATCTTTTAGGATAACATCTTCTGAACACTTGGTCTCTATGCATCTATAGTGATCAAATTCTTGCCACAAGCTTTGAAGGAGAGTGGCATATTCCGTTACAGTTTTGTTTCCTTGTTTTGTGTTTCCCACCTTGATCTTAATTTCGAAGATTCGAATATCAATTCGAGTGTTTGAGAAGGTTTGTCTGGTGGCATCCCATATGTCATTTGCAGTAGATAGGAGTATAAATGCATCACTAATTTTTGGAGTGCAATGATCCCCGTGGAGCCATGACACAGCGCACGGCGCTACGCACACCTTTTTAAACATGACACACAATAGAAAATAATTAAAAAGCATATATTAATTAATATTAATTATCATTTAATAATAAATAATAGGTTGATGATCAAATAGCAAAAATGATGATTTTAAATTTTTCATAAATTTACATCAATATATTTAAGCACAATTTATCTTAAATCCCGCCTAATAACAAAAATGATAGCTTTAAATCCTTAAAAAATTAAATCCTTTATTTATTTTTGATATTTTATTAAATTGAAGGATAATTAATTAATAATTGATTATGATATTAATATATAAACCTAAAAATAAATAATTATAATTTATATTTTAAAATTTATAACATTTTAAAAAAATAGCATGCGCCATGCGTCATTTCCCATGCATGGCGCAAATAGTGCGCTCTATTTTGATGCACAGTAAGTAACATCATATGTGCGTCGCACCGCGTCGTGCGTTATACCGCATGTCATTTTGTTCCATTGGCATGTATGAGTGGATCGACGCACCTGTTCGCTCGGCTAGATTCTAGGCTTCACGAACATGTCACCTGCTTCAGTCTAGACCCCTCTCGACTCCTTTGAATTGGTCGTACGCACGAACCAACCGCCCAGATGTTCGCATGGGACCACTTGACCTCACACCTCTTGCCCGATCCTTCCTGAACTGTACATACGTATGAGCTACATGCGAGGAGCCTCTCCTCTCGCTCTCAACTTGCTCTCGTTTGCTTGGCTAGATGCACACACGCAGGAAGTTCTAGCTCGATCCCTGCTTCTTCTGAACGCAGACATGAAAAAGTAGATTTGGATTACTGGACTCCCCTTCGATTTCCAACGACAATGAAGCCCGGTTGCTTCCTTCGATTCAAGGCTTTGTTACTATGTTAAATTCAGAGATTTAGAGAGGGAAAACGTTTAATTTTATTACTCAAACTTATCCCTATTTATAGATATACACAAAATATCTTAATAAAGAAACAAATAATTATAGAATCCTACATAATTGCTCTAATATAATCCTTCATAAATTAGCCACCTAAATATTGAAGGAGATCGACGCAATCCATGTGAGCCTCCCCACAAATCCCCATCATAGCCATGTGATCAAAATGCCAAGGGATGGTTGGAATTTAACAGTTTTGCACTAAATATGTTTTTTTATTTATGGCTTTTGTTGGACAAAAGAGTGGTTTGAATGAATGAGGCATTGTTTAATGTTTTCTTGCCTAAAATTTTGAGCTCTATTAATGAATGAGTAGAGAAAAAAAGGCATCCCTATGTGTGTATGAAGTGATTGTTTGCCCAAGCAGTTGCGGCCTCCTGCTTTTTCCCAAGTAAAAAGTAAACAAAATAAAAAATTAGTATAATATTAATTGTAAAATCAACCTATAAGGCAAGGTCATTTGACCCAGCATAGAGTCGGCTTTAATATTTGAGTCATGAGTCCTACACACACGCATGTCAAATTGTAATTTCAACCCTCTTGGAAACACTATTGAGCTAATGTATGTTAATATTGAATTCATAAGTTCTACTCGTAGGCATGCCTAAAGCTATAAGGTTTTTTGCCAAACCCTCTTGTCAACTTACAAATAGAGTTGTAAACGTTAAAATTTTAATCAAGTTAATTTTAATTATCAAACACAAGGCAAGAAATAAATGATGTATACTGGGCCTTACTCTTATGGTTATAAAATTATTTCCCTAGTTAATCCTTTAATTTGGAAATGATTTAATGGTGATTTGGGAAGAGGGAGGGGGCGGGTAAGAGAGAGGAAGGGGCTTTGAATTCTTCCCAAAGAGAGAGGCTTGAAGTTTGGAAAGTAATCAAGTGGGGCACGGAGGGGGCCGACGGTATAGGGAGAGGGTTAGGAGGAAATAAGCAAGGGTTTTATTGCTTGCTTAAATGGGATTCTCAAATTAAGGAATAGGATTTAATTCCAATCTAATTCAAATTTAATTTGGATTTGATTTTAGAAACATTCCTAAAATAAAATTCTATTTTAGGAAACGTTCCAAAATTCAAATTTGATTTGAATAATTGAAATTGGAAGCCTTTCCAAAAGAGAAATTAAAGGAAAGGAAAGTAATAATGAGGAATTCGAAAATTTGGAGGCGAGGGGGAAGGGAGAGGCCGACGGCTAGGCTAGGGTTTGGATTAGAGTTAGGTTGAGGTGGGGGAATTAAGTGGATCAATTGACCAAGGGGGAACCACCTTGGATGGCCGGCAGCTAGGTGGAGTGGGGGAAGGGGTCTTGGACGGAGGCTAGGTGGAGTGGGGGAGGGATCTTGGCTGGCGGTGGGGTTTTGGATGGGTCGTGGGATGGAAGGGCAGGGAGGGAGAAAGAGGATGAAGAAATAAAAAGAAACTAGCCACGAACCTAGACTCTTCTAAGGTTTGTGGGTGATCCGCTTCCCTCTCCAAGGGATTTCTCTCCAAAGACTCTCAAGCTCTCACAAGAATTCAATGTGCAGAAATTTGATTATAATTCATTCATTTCCTCCAAAAGAAACATAAGGGGGCTATATATAGCCTCATACAATGAAAGGGAAAATAAAAGACAACTTAGCCCTTTGGGCTTACACATGACAAAACCCTTAAGGGTAAAAAAGGAAATGCAACTAAAACAAACACATAAAGCAAATAAATAACACAAATACATATGAAGACTCAAAAATAGATCGTCGCGATCGTGTCCGTAGATCGTCAGCTACGTCTCTGATATACTTTCCATGATTTGATGTCCCTATCAGTAAGCCCCAATACAATTAATTTGTCTTACATAAGGCTGACAAATCCATCAAGTCAACTCAAACCATTAAGTTGCTTTTTCATAGGGTGAGGTTGTAAAATCCACTAATATGGCTACCTTGCCCATAGGGCAATATCGTTGGGGCCACTTTGCCTGTAAGATGAGGTTGTATGATCCACCATGCAGGCCATCTTATCTATAGGACAACCGTGGAAGATCCTCCTTACAAGTTATTCTAAATTCAAAGCAACAACAAATATGATCTTACCTTAAAGCCATGATTATAAGGCTTGACCTATTAGGCATGTCTAATAAATAGAGTTATCGACCGTAATATTCATAAGAATGACTATTAAAAAAAAAGTTTATTTGGGCATTCAAATGAATAAAAGCTCTACCCCTGGAAGCGCCCCCCCCCTCACACACACAAAAAAAAAAAAAAAAAAAAAAAAAAAAAAAAAAAAGAATCAACTTATCTAATCAGGCTACCTTACCTTATGTATGAGGCAAGAATGTAAGACTCATTATTAGGCTTTCCTCATCTTCGAGGTTGTAAGTCTTGCTGGTTGGCCTTCTGGCAGATTTAAGCCGCAACTTGATTAACTGCGTTTAGTAGGTAGCAAACAAATCCATTAAATCAAAATCTCATCCTTCCGAGGGATTGAAGCCTCATCTAAAATTAAAATGAGTTTGCTAGTTTGCATTGGAAAACATTTTTTCTTATACCTTCACATGGTGTTCCATTTCCTTTTAAAATTTTAGCAATTTTAGCCACTTTTAGGTACTGATTTGACTATTTTGCTTGTACTCAAGGCTATTTTTGGGTTGAAGGAGTTGCAAGTGTTGAAATAAAAATGCAAATTGAAATGTAAAAGGAATTCAATTGAAATTAGTTTAAATCCATTTGGTTGAGAAAAAAACTTGAGTGAGAAAAGATATCTATTTTCTTTTTTGGTAGATGAATAGTTGAGGTTTTATATTTTTTTGTGAGGAGAGAATTTTCACAATAATGAAATCATACAATTGCTTACTGTTTTTCACTGGATTTGTGAAGAATTATAACAAAAAATTTGAATTTTTTTGCATTTGTTGGATAAATATACAACAACAACAACAACATCAAGCCTTTATCCCACTACGTGGGGTCGGCTACATGAATCCTTTTTCTCCATTGTGTCCTATTAAAAGCCAAATTCTCGTTTAAATCTAATAAAGAAAGGATTCATGTCATTTTTGTTGGATAAATATAATTTTCTAATAATTAAATTGGAATCAAACATCCAGTTTGAAATTATGAAGTAAGCTACATTTGCATTTCCTCCAATCTTTTCAAACCAATGGTGGTTGCAGGGTATGAGGAAACACAGCTGGCATTCTAATGTCACTGATTTACATGGTATGTCATTCGACAACTAAATCAAGATTTTAAATGTGGTTAAATATCATTTAACTTATAAAAAGAGATGTTGATTAAGATGGTGGCTTTTACATCTGTCAAGTGGTTAGTCAGTCAATGAACTTCTCCCTAATTTTTTGCATTGCTGTTGATTCTAATCACTCAAGTATTCTGTACATGCGAGGAATTTTAGTATAGATTGTGGAAGGGAAACTGGTTGAAATGAGATGCTAACAATATTATTGCAGCAAAAAAGTTGAAATTTTAGCAATGCTGTGTCAGGGAATAAGTGCCTGCTTGGAAATCATAATTGTGTGAAATAAGGAAGAATGCATTTAATATTAGCATCATAATTATCATCATTATCTGTAATTTTTTTTTTTGTGTTGGGTTGATGGTTTTTCAATTTTGTCCTATATGAATAAATAAGCATTTCTAGCAATAGTAGTGCAATTCTTATCGTAAAGATATTTTTCTTTACCCAATTGCTGATGTTATCCTGTGACTCTTGTCTTTAAACTTGAAGTATGTAATATACCATTATAGAAATTTTCTTAATCTATATGATTCAGTAATGAAGTTTAAAAGTTTAATGTCTTGTTTGAAATTATCTAATTTAAAGCTATTAATCTGTCCTTTTATTATTGTAGAGCCTTGACCGGATAAAATGCAGACTTTTGGAGGGTACAAATGCTCAAGATGTTAGGGCTCTTGTTCTAGATATGCAAGCAAGATTGTTGCTAGATATGTTGGGTAAAGGAATCGAGTCTGCTGTTATTAACCCTGCAACATTTTTACCGGAACCTTGGCATGCTTCTGGTGAAACATTAGCTAGCATTGATACCGATAAAATGGTTGTTGACCAAGCTTTGATACTCAGCATCCAGGTGCACATCAGCATTTGTTATAAAACCTTTTGATTTTGTCAGTCAGGCGTAATGGCTTTGCTGATTACTTGTTTGTTGTACTTTCTTATATGCAAAGAAGTTGTTGTGGATTTGATGATAACTTTATGGGTGTATAATTACCATAAAGTTTGAATATGACTTCCTCCCACAAAGGAATATTTGCACCTATTCGTAAGTAAGTTGTATTCTGCTGATCTTTCTTGATATTGATGTAAAAACTTGATATTTTTAGCTGCTCATCATTTTCATGAAAACCAGTCATCTTGAATATGCATATTGTAGAAAGCCGTGATCCATTTGTTGGTGATTTTATTTTTTTTCTTCCAATTTGATATCTTCCTAAACCTTCCAAAAAATTTCAAGGTGCTTTTCTTGGTTTGAACATATGTGGGCTAATATTCAGATTCTTGCAATTGCTCTTATGCATTGTTGGCCATAAAACATGAAATAAAATTGAAACGATTTAGAAAAAGTATTGCTTAAAAATCTTATGAATCAAACTATTTTATTTTATTTTATTTGGCAAAGATCAAATCTGGAAATGTATATTAAGTTAAGTGTTGCAGAGATGATGTTCAGGTGGATTAGTGCCTTTTACTCTTAGAGATAAGATATGAAATGAGCATATACGTGAAAAAGTTGGAGTAGCTCCAGTGGCATATAAGATTAGAGAGAGTCGCCTTAGATGGTGTGGTTACATAAAACGACAGTCTTCTGATGCCCCGGTTTGGAGAGTAGATGTATTAGATTTAACCTATGTTAAGAAAGGTAGAGGTAAACCTAAAAAACTTGGTTAAAAAATATTAGAAATGACATTTCTTTTTTAGATCTAAATGACAACTTGATTCTTAACCGAAAACAATGGAGAAAAATGATTCATGTTGCCGACTCTACGTAGTGAGATAAAGGCTTGATGTTATTGGCAAAGATAAACTCCATAATCCTAATCTATCTTGTTCAATGGTTAGGCATGCACTTAAAATTTCATGGTTTGCTGCAACCTTCAACTATAACCTCTATTTGTTTTAGAGAGAAACATTTAATAAAATTTTATTGCATTTGAGAGGTGATCAAATTATCAAGATTACCTTTACAATCCATTAATCCGAATCCATTATGACTTCATGCGAGTGTTATGTCTAGTCTAGAAACAATGAACGTGATTGCCTGTTCAACCACCCGGAAGGGAGTATTCCACAACTTGGCTAATTGTCCAGTGGAGAAACTAAAAACGGAGAGAATTTCATCTAGAGCAAGAAAGCTTAACTGCGGTGACTTGAATTTGGTTAATATGCTCTTAGGTTTACTTTTGAAAAAATTTCTATGAGCTTTTCTAATTGATGTAACATCTCTTTGTAGGCTAACACAATTATGTTGGGAGGTTGCTTATGGATCAACTTGCATCCAATGAGAGAGCCTAAAAATAACTTGGCTTTCTGTCCAATGTAAGGGAACATTTAAAAAAAAAAGAAGAAAACTTACAATCTAGAGCCAAAAAAACTCAATTGAGATTACCTTAATTTGATTCATAAATCATTGCAGTTCCTTTCAAATGTATAACCTTTTCTTACCTTTCTAGTTTCTCTTTGCGAGCTTATGTAATATCACTAGGAAATTTTGTTACAGATCAACTTAGATCTTGAGAAAGAAGTCAATTGGCTTTATGATTCGTTCATTTGATGTCAATGTTCAATAATTAATTTCTTGTAAACAAGCTATGAATCCTTATTTAAAAAAAGGGAAATTACGTGTAGAGCACCTAAAATTTGTATGTTTCAAAACTAATAACTAGCTTCCTGCATTTCCAATACGCTATGATGCACAGACACGGACATGGCGACACGGATACGACACGACACGGACACGGGGATACGTCAGTTATTGAAAATATAGGACACGGACACGGGTTGGACACGATATTATAGTTTTTATATTTAAAAAATAGAGTATAAAAATTAAATAAGTATAATTTTAAAAATAATTGGAAAATAATAAGTCATTTAATTAGAATTTGTGCTTAAAATAATTAGTATTAAGATGTTGAAAGTCAGGCGTCGATGCCATTTATCAGTCACCGAGAGAGGAGATGAAAATACATTCACTGTCAAAAGAAAAGAAAACGAGAATATTAAATAATTGGGTATTAAGTGCGAACGTTAATTTGGTGTTGTGGATAGAAAATAAGAAATTTAATTTAAATTCCGCCAAATACAAGAAATTATATTTAAAAAAATTCATAAAATATGTAAGATACGCGTGTCAGACACATGTGTTCAATTTATATTTAATATTATTTAATCGGACATATTTTCGGCGTGTCCGACACATGCCGGAGGAGTGTCGGGCGAGTGTCGTATCGAATACGGTGTCGGACACTGCACGCCTCTTTGAGGAGAAGTGTCGGTGCATCATAGCCAATACGTCTAGAGCACCTAAAATTTGTATGTTTCAAAACTAATAACTAGCTTCCTGCATTTCCAATACGACCACTCATATATCAAAGTACACAACAAAACTACAACTTTTATTTTTCGCTTTTGTTAAATTCCCAATGTCTTATCCATGACACTCGCAAATAGAAAAGTTTAGTTTTTAATTTCTTTGGCTTGGGTGTTCGTTTCGTAAATGTACAAGTTTTGGGTGTGTGCTTAATTTTCCTTTGTAAAAATAGGCTGTAATAGTAAAGCGAAATATTTCAGAAACAAAATCTAATCCTATTTGAAATCAAATCAAATTTTCTATCAAACCTTTCAAATTCAAACTTGATATTATCCAAAGTAGATTTTTAAAACTAATAAAATAAATCAAGGACAGATATGAGAAAATTCAGCCATGCTTAAATATGGTTTAAAAATACTTGAAAATTGGTTCAGTTCAACTCCTTCGTAGCTGATTGCAGCCCCTTTTTTTTATTTATAAAAAATTTGGTCTCTTCTAGGCTAAACTAGTTGGACTGTACTTCATTTGTTCAATCTGCCTGCAAAGAATTTTGTGTCTATAGAATTTGCATGAGGCAACCAACGTAGAGTAGGTGGGATAACTTGATCATCTAATGGAATAAGTTTCCATGAAATACAATGAATGACAACATGAAGCAGTCCAAGGAATTCTCAAATCTGGAGGGGCTGTTGTTTGACGGCACCAACTTCATACTTCTATGAAACCTTTGCAATGTAAAAGAATTTTGGAGTAGGTGATGATTGCAGTCGTGGCAGCATAAATTGAATCATTGGTAGGTATGATTGAGGCAAATTGCAATCATCTGAAATAGTATGTCTTTTGCAATAGCAGTAAGTGGATTGGAGTATAAATCTTAACTTAATCTTCTAGAAACACTAATGAAAAACAACATTCTCAGCCTTGGACGCTTTATCAGTGTAAGCTTTGTCTTAACCTCTAATAATATCTTAGACTCAATCTCAGGCATAATAGTGAAGCATTTGTAACTCGTAATTTTTCTCGATATTCAATTTTTCATCATTGAGAGGTTTGTCATCTTAGAGTCTAAAGGTTTTCGCTTGAGTAGATCTAAAACGGAATATATAGAGTGTAATTTAAGTAGTAATAGACCTAGTGAGGGGATTGTGACTTTGGGCGATCAAGTCATTAATAAAAGTACACGTTTTAGATATCTTGGATCTATCGTTCAGAGTGATGGTGAAATAGATGGGGATATTATCAGCAGAATTCAAGTTGGATGGTTGAAGTGGAGGAATGCATCGAGCTTGTTATGTGATAGAAATGTACCCCTCAAACTTAAGGAAAATTTCTATAAGATGGTAGTGAGGCCTGCAATGCTTTATGGTGCCGAATGTTGGCCATCAAAAGAGAAGCATAATATTAAGTTAAGTGTGGCAGCAATGAGGATGCTCAGGTGGATGAGTGGATTTACCCTTAGAGATAGGATACAAAATGAGCATATACGTGAAAAGGTTGTTGTAGCTCCAGTAGAAGATAAGATTAGAGAGAGTCGCCTTAGATGGTTTGGTCACATAAAACGGCGGCCTTCCGATGACCCGGTTAGGAGAGTAGAGGTATAAGATTTGACTTATGTTAAGAAAGGTAGAGGTAGACCTAAAAAGACTTGGTTAGAAAATATTAGGAATGACCTTTCTTTATTAGATTTAAACGAGAATTTGACTTTTAATAGGACACAATGGAGAAAAAAGATTCATGTAGCCGACCCCACGTAGTGGATAAAGGCTTGACGTTGTTGTTGTTGTTGAGAGGTTTGTCATCACAAAATTCTTGATATTTATCTTTATACTATGAGGAAATGCTTTATGGAGCTGAGAAGGCTATTGTACTATTTTGAATTGGTGTTTTGGTTAGTTGGCATTGATTCTTGTGAGGCTTGGTGTTGTCTGTAGACGAAACTTGTTAGAGTAGTGATATAAGTCGATGCGTCACATGGTCTAACCCATCGAGTGCTTTGATCAAGGTGGATCCATATGTTGCATAAATGTGTATAATTGGAATAATTGTCATCATCATGTCCATATGAATTAGAAGATTTGAAATGATAAGATTGACATCCATAAATATAATATTTTTGGAGAGTGAATTTGAGAATGATAAAGATGATGCCCATGATATATTGTTGTCCATTATTTACGATGAATCAATCATTAAAACTTAGGAGATGAAGCGAAGATAGTGGTGAATAGATTTGCTAGAGTTTTATTTGATTAATGACATCATTAAGATGAAGTAGATATGGATCACCAAGCTATCATCTATCATATTATAAAAGAAATCATTAAGAGTTTTGTCCATAGGGATGGTGGTGTCGCATTAGTCAGTCATGGGGCTATTTGTTTGGGATTTCACATAATATGAATCTTTAAAGAAAGGTATGATATTTGATTGTATCTCTCTCCAATAAATTGATGGATGGGGTACATGAAAGATGTGAGAATAAAAGAAAAGCTCTCTGTGTAATACTTGGGGCGATCAACTTACCCAATTTTGAGTTAGAGAAAGCATTCATTTAGCTTCACAAGCAACTCTTATTATCTTATATTAATGTTTAATAATGAAAGAACGTTAAAAATAATACTATATATTTTGAAAATGAATCTAGTCCAATTTAAAATTAAAGCTACTCCTATCAAAGCATTCATATTGAAAGATAACATTATAAAAAAGAGTTACAAATATGTTGAAAAATATGAGAGATAACTTCTACATATTTTCATATATAAATCATAGGAGAGGTATGATTTATAGGAGAACATAGCCCAATTTGTGAGATTTAATTTAGATATGAATAGGTAAGAAAAAATAAATCAACCATAATCAACCCTAAGGAGGAAGAAAAATAGTTAAGAACATACATCTAATCAATTATAATAAAATATGTGTTGAATGCAATAATTTAATTATATTACACATTAGGAAACCCAAGGCAGGACTACATGAGGATGTAGTTGTGGCTTGATTTATGTCTTGTAGATGACAAGTGGAAATCAAGTCGTTTAGAGCAACTAGGACTAGCTAGAAGGTCATTTGGAGGCTGTCGTAAGCTCGCAACATGTGAAATTAGAGTTGGGTCCATAATGGCCTTGTTGGTCCCTGTAGGTTGCAGAATCAAGGCTTGTACGTTGGTATCAGGGAGGAACAACTGGCAGCAATTGTATTTCCACAAATATGATGCTAAATATTTTCAAAATAAATCAAATTCTATCTAGAAGTCTAGTAAAGTGATGCACTGGTCTTAAACACTGCTTGTCAACAAAGCACGAGCTTGTGGTAAAGAGCACACATTTCCTTGCTTAGACATTGTGTTGTCGCATTACACACTTGACTCTAGCTCAAAATGGAATTCGAGTTCAAATTTCATGATTCAGTTAAGCATTTGGTGCACTAGTAGGGCATAAATTTTCACTTTTCTTTAACGTTCTTATAGTCATTGAGTTATTGCTCATTGGTTATCCGTTCTCTCTAGCTGGAGTTAGTTTTTTTTTTTTTTTTTTTTTCAGTGGTTCTCATCTACAAACTTTTTTCAATTAGTTTTCTTATGCGCTTCTTGTTGGATCTCTTTATTTGCATTAGTGGATTCTCTCTCAAGCTTCTCTTGATTATGCTTCTTGGTGTTACTTTGCATTCTTGGTGCCCCACTTTGCCTCAGCGTTTCTGTTACTTGCTAGTCTCTCAGTTATGAAACTTATGCTAAAGCTCATGAAATGAATTTAATTTTGAATTTTGTTAGTGCTACAATATTTCCTTGAAGTAACACATCACAACCTAATTTAACTGTAGTAAGTAGTAGGAAAAGGTTCGATAAGAGATCACTCATGAGTAACATGCTTCAACTTCATTTGATTATGGTGAAACTAAGCTATGTTTGACTAGAACGTGCTACAATTTATCCTATGTTGGTGAAAACGGGCAATGCCGATTAATAATTTAAAAATAAAACATACTACATAAAATATGGGGACTTATAATAAAAAATGATAACTAGTGGGCAAGTATCAAAAGAAAATAAATATTATTTGTTTGAAAGAAACTACATGAAAAGTTAAAAACATTTTTGTAAGCAAAGGCTTACGAACTGTAATTTGGTGAAGGAATTGGGATAGTGGATACAAAATTGAAAGATGAAATTATTGAGGTGAGTAGAGTTAGTAATATGGTCATGAATATAAAATTAATTATAATCATGGCATTATAACGTGGTTGGCGCTTATGCCTTCAAGCTGAATTAGAAGATAGTTTGAAAAATAATTTTAGGAAGTTATGAATAAACAATTTTTATGTATACCTTGGTAAAATGGGATAATTATTGGGGCTTAAAGTACATATAAGTTTTAGTAGGATGATCTATGAGATAATTCATGAGTATGAAATAGGAGATTGGGATGTAATTAGAGAATTTATATTTGATTTCCTAGTAGCATGTAAACTTCTATCATTTTCCTAACAATTGAAGAAGAATCTTTTTATAAATGTTATATGGTGATTTTGAGAGAATTTGATCATCCAACGTTAAGTCATAGTTATTGATGATCTTATCTTAGGAGTATATCAAAATTGTCAAAAGAAATGTTTGCTTAGTTGGTGGAATTCAATATGTAAAAAATTGTTAGTCTCTTTTGATTGATTGTTAAGAGGGGCAAATTAGTATTCTTCGTTGACATAAATTTTATATTGGATGATATCAAGTCCTATGAAAAAGCTTGTTGCAGATGTTTTAGAAGAGCTTATAAGGAGTTCATTCATTAGTAAGGAGATGTCATAGTGAGGCTAGGAGGTGCGTGATGTTATTTAGAAAAAAAATGACCTTTAAGAGTGGGAAAAATAAGTAATAGGATGAGCTATTTTAAAATCCTAGAGTTTAAGTGCATTTATTTTTTAATCTTATCATTTTCATATAATAATACTTATTAGTCTTTTTTAGAAATGAAATTTATTTTTTTGATCATATTTTATTTTACTCCTTTGTCTCCCTTCCCCATTTTATGTGTAATCCCACTTCTTTAATGATCCTCGAATTGTTGTAATCCACTTGCAAGCTGGAATTCTTGATCGTAGCTACACAAGCCTCTTTTAACCCTGCATAACTACGTGTAAATCAAATACTCAGCCTCACCTTAAATTTTGTATAATTTATGTTAAGTACTACAAAGGAATGAGAAAGTAAGATTTATAAATTAACCAAGACACAACATTAGAGACCTTGAAAATATAGTAAAATTTCATAAAAAAATTATATGTTTAAAGACATTATGGAAATGTGAGAATACTTCAAGAAAATTTTAAAAGGAATTTCGCTCTCAAAATCAGTGAATAAACTCACAAAATATGGTGGGAAATCACACCAAAAATAGTAGTTTTATAGAAGAAATCAACTGAACAAAGAGCAACAAGATACAATTGATCCTCTATTCAAGAGGAGGATCGTTCTCTTCCAATCCTTAGACAAAGCTAAGGCCCAAGACACCAAGAAGAAAACTCCCACAAGAACACAATAATCAAAACATAACCCTAACCCTAATTCCCTTATCCTACTTAAAGCATACAATTAATTAATTAAAAATATACAATTAATTAATCAAGCCAAAATTACTATAGAGCCCTTGTCGTCCCCTCCTTTCCCTCCAAGGATTTGAATTTGAATTCTTAGTGGACTTCATTCCTCTCTCTCTCTCTCTGCTGCCCCTCCTAGAATAAACAAAAACCGGTCCACTAGGGACCGGTTGTAGTTAGGCCAACCGGTCTAACAGCATTCTTTGGTATTTTTTCATGGTTTACTTTATGCTGTTTTGTTGATGAAATGGAAGTGATATTAGTGTTCCTTTTAGAGGAGGTTAGAAGTTCCAATTACTCTAAAAAAAGTTCATTCGAAAATTTTTATGCTCTTAAAGCACAACTTATTGATCTTATGATTCTCTTGCACTAGTAATGTATATTTAATCTCAGCCAATGTTCCTTCGCAATTCCTGATGTGGTGAAACATTCAGCATGCCGGAAAGAGTTCTTCCTATGGGAATAAGTAATTTATTATCAGTTTTCAAAAATTAATAATTGATGTTTTAAGTATTTTATTTTACTTAACTGTCAAAAACAGTTGATTCTGCTTATCAGAAATGTTGTTTTATTTTATTCTTCTTAGCATTGGTGTGTGTTTTGAATAGTATCCCAGTGTATAAATGATTCTCATATAGATGTTGTGCAGGCTTACGTTGATGCTGTTCTGGATCTTGCCTCACATTTCATCACTCGCCTACGGCGTTATGCAAGTTTTTGTCGTACTTTGGCTAGTCATGCTGTTGGAGCATCCTCTGGATCAAGCAATGCTCGCAATATTGTGGCAAGTCCACCGCTCTCTTCATCACCTGCAACTAGTCAGGGTCAGTTTCTTTACAGCTAGTTCCACAGTTAGGTGGAGTTTGTTTCTATGTAATGGAACATGGTTATTAATTTCAAACCATAGCTGAATCTAGATCTAGCACACTGGCAAGATAGCTTAGAAGATAACCATAATTCTATTATCCTTAAGTACCTTATAAGTGCTCAGCATTTTTATCCTCTTATTTCATTTGTTTTGTGTGGTAGAAATTGAATCTATAACTTTATGTTGCGCACCGGAGAGTTTGCTGTGGAAGTTATAATATACTAGGGAGATTCACAAGCTGTTTAAATGATAACTCTAGCAATTCCTATAATAAGATTCCGCCAAGTGCATCATGCCCATACTTCCCAAAATCTAATTAAAATCAACTTGAAATTCCTTTTTGTCTTTGACAAGTTTGAACATGGTGCTCCTAATCAAAATTTGTGGTTACTGGTTTGCAAACGTTATTAGAATGTAAGAATCTAGATACATGAACTTAACGTAATCACTGCGGAGCACAAGCCTTCTTGCTCTGATATGTAGTGCCATTTTGTTTGACCAATACCACAAAATTCAAAGCTTTCACATTGCTTGGAATTAGAATATCAGGTTGCTGAGATAACCTTTTGTCTCGTTACTTTTTGGAACAAATTTAATGTTGTCTTAAAATTGACTTCCTAATGACTTATTTTCGATGCATTGCTTTGAGGACACTATGTACGTAAACAAGCTTGTTCAAGAAACTTTACTCTTTGGGGGAAGTCATTCTTTCATGCCTAACTGAATAGCCCTTCAAATGCATGTAGGCTTTTCACCTGCATCCATTGAAGAAAAAATGTTTTTATAAAGTGTTTTATGGTTATGATTATTTACAAAAAATTTATTGAAATAATAATAGGAGTCATGGATGTTCTTACTAGACAATTTGCAGAAGGATGTACCATGGTGTATGGTTTTCATTGATGATATTCTTCTTGTTGATAAGACCAGTGAGGGAGTTGAAGGTAAACTTGAATTATGGAGGTCAACCTTAGAGTCTAAATTTTTTTGTTTGAGTAGATCTAAAAACGAATACATGGAGTGTAATTTTAGTAGTAATTGATCTAATGAGGGCATTTTGACTTTGGACGATCAAGTTATTAATAAGTGTATACGTTTTAGATATCTTGGGTCCATTGTCCAAAGTGATGGTGAAATAGATGGGGATATTATTAGTAGAATTCAAGTTGGATGGTTGAAATGGAGGAATGCATCGTACTTGTTGTTTGATAGAAAAGTAATCTCAAACTTGAGGGAAAATTCTATAAGATGGTGGTGAGACTTGCAATGCTTTATGGCATAGAATGTGTCCATTAAAAGAGAAGCATACAATTAAGTTAAGTGTTGCAGGGATGAGGATGCTCAGGTGGATGAATGGCTTATTCTTAGAGATAGAATGCGAAACGAGCATAAGTTAAAAGGTTGGAGTAGCTCCAGTGTCAGATAAGATAAGAAAGAGTCACCTTAGATGGTTTGGTCACATAAAATGTTAGACTTCTGATGACCCGATTAGGAGAGTAGATGTATTAGATTTGGCTTATGTTAAGAGAGACAGAGGTAGACCTAAAAAAGATTTGGTAAGAAAATATTAGAAATGATATTTTTTAATTAGATTTAAATGAGAATTTGACTGTTAACAGGACACAATGGAGAAAAAGAGTTTATATCGCCAACTCAACTTAGTGGGATAAAGGTTTGATGTTGATTTTGTTGTTGTAACACTATACAATGAACCTCAGTATAGCCCATGTAACACGAACCCCCTACCCATTTAACTGGAGCTAAATTTTAATCAAGTCAATTTGAGTTTGTTTCGAGTTTTTGAGTTAGCTGAATTCAAATCAAAATTTCAGATTTAGACCTGACCCAAAATTTAATCGAGTCAATAGGAACTGAGGTTTTTTATGTCAGGTTGTCATATCGGGTCATTTATTGACACCTTTAAATAGGTGTCCAGATTTCTATTGCCACACACAAAGGGCTTGAGTGGCCATAGGCTAGTTATATGAAGTTTAGCAAGGTCATTTTAATATAGATTAGGTCTATTTCAAAACCTTTTTAATTATTATTGAATTTCTCATTAGTTTAAATTTAAGTTTTTTTACTAGTTTTTTTTTTTTAATTTTAGATAAGAATGGGCTTAAATTTGAATGTTTACTAGGATTATATTATATGGGGAATTTTTTACGCTCAACGAATATTTTGTGGTCAAGTACATACATTATTTTGAAGAAAAAAAATTATTTTGATATGAACTCACTAACAAAATTTTCATTTTATTTTTATATGCCCAAAGATTTTCTACTACATGGTGTTTGATTGAATATGATTTATTCTATTTTAGGATCCATATTCCCCATAAGAGAAAGTCCCTGTGGTTAATTACATCTTAAGAGTGTTTGACCCTTGAGAAAATTTCTAATTAAAATACTGCTTTTTTTTTTAAATTAAAATATTGGCTAATATTTTTATACAGTTTTCAAGAATTTCATTTCAAAGATTTAGTTTTTGAGATTTCAAGAATGATTGGTAACTTAGAATTGATTTTGGTGGAAGCTAAATAAAGAAAGAGTATGAGTACTTGATATTGAGAAATTCAAATGTACTCAAAATTATTTTATGTTGGGCTTTAGATTTTGAGATTGAATTTAGATTGAACTTGACCTATTTTATCTAGTAGGTTGGGGTTTATGTTCCAAATTCCAATATCACATGATTGAGAAAATGCCTATAATTGTGAGGACTTATAATGCATTTGAAAAGAATATCAGCCTTGGACCTTAGATCTATGGTGAAAATAATTGATAGGTAGTGTAATTTAGACCAAAATTTATTGAAATGCATGAGACTATAAAGGACAACTGATTAAACCCACTAGCAATTTTAAAATAATGTAGCGTCTGTCTCAATGCACATAGAAGATTAGCTTGGCTATTTTGATTTTAAGATTTACAGTTTAATCAATTAGGCAAAGATGCTTGACCATGATATATGTATATGCTGACTTATAATGCTATTTTTTTATCCTTAATGTGAAGTTTTTTACTTTTATATGTGACTCACAAGGCTATGCATATGATATTCATCAATGAATACATAGGTTTGATGATGATTGATAAGCACTCATATGGATAATCAATCAGTCAAATTATGGATTGCATCCTAAATATACAAGGAGGCTTTGCATTTCATTTTTAAAAACTCAGCTTATTTTTAGTAAGCTATGCAAGTTTTATATAAAAAATGTTATCTTATAGTTGATTTTAAGATTATTTACATTTTAATGGGTAGAAAATTTACTACGAAAAGCCCATCACATAACATATGCATGCCATCTTCAAGCAAAGTATTAGAAGAACTTGGAAAAAGTATGTATTTCTAGTGTTAACTTAATTAAACACACAATCATATAAAATAATCCACCAAAAGAATAATATAAAGGCCATTTATTATAATGAAAATATAAAAGGGTGTTTAGTTGTCTACTTTTATGCAACTTAATTATAACACAGACTCGGCTTATGCGTCTTCAAATTTTGGCTTCTAATACATAAGGCTTCACTTTAGAGTTCATCTTCTTTAGCAGGCCTACATGAATGTTTTTGTGTATAGATGAATATACATGCGCACTTATTGTAAGTACTTTCATAATTCTGTACATCTATTATATTTATGTCTTTATGATCATCCTCATTGGATTTTTCTCAACTATTTGTGGTAGAATTCATCTCCGTGAGTGTGATACACCAGGCATGCTTTTTATCTGTAAAAGCAGCTACTATCTTTTCATGTGGATTTAATTATTTTATTTCATATAGTTTATTCGTTTCAATCATATAACTTGATGCTTACCTGTGTTCTTCAGGTTTTGTTCATGCAAGCATACATGTTGCAATATGTGCTCCGCCTGTACTTTTGTGGAAAATTTGTTGTGATTATTTGATGCTAAAATTGGTTGGGCTACCATCAAAATTAATTTTGTTGAGTTTTTTTTTTTTTTGCTTTCACAAAAAAGACATTAGGTCTTCATACATGCACGAATGCACGCACATCTATATGATTGTTTGTGCTCTAAGCATGCGGTAAATATTCATGCTTTTATGCACATATTTTTTGTTTAGAATTTGTGTTATTTTTCATTTTTGTTTTTGTATGTAAATGTGTCATTCCATCTCTTCCAGTAATGCATATGTTGTGAGAACTCTAATGTTTACTAATCATTTCCTTCTACTCTCTTGTGGGCTTTCATCTAATACTATTTCTCAATTCTCTGACGGAGTTGCTTCTGCAAAGTACAGGCAGTCAGAGTGGAGCTACTACCACAAGTGGAAACTCTCAGATGCAAGCATGGGTACAAGGTGCTATTGCTAAGATCAGCAACACTGCTGACGGAGGATCATCAACAACCACACCAAACCCAATCAGTGGCCCTCCTTCCTTTATGCCAATTAGTATAAATACCGGAACGTTTCCTGGAACACCTGCAGTCAGGCTTATTGGGGATTGTCATTTTCTTCACAGATTATGCCAATTGCTTCTTTTTTGTCTCATTTTTCGGCAAAGACACATGGTGAACAAACCTGCTGTTAGTGCTGTTTCCAAAATAGAAGAAGGCCAGGCTCGTGCAGGACAATTGGTTGTTGGAGCCAAAGGTCTTGAAGAAGGTCACCCAGGCAAATCTATACGACTAGGTTCTGGAAATGCTGGACTGGGATATACATTGGAAGAGGTAATTGGTCAATTTCTTCGTACTTAGATGGTAGTTCCAAATTAAAATTATAGTTCTGTCAACATGTCGTTCATCTTTGTCAGAGTGTGGTTGTGATTTGTCTGGGTTAAATCTTGGAAGACCTACGTAAGCATAGAAGTTAATGTTCAATGCACAACTAAGCTATCAGCAATGGAGTACATGCACATGCATACACACACAAATTTAGAAGATACTTCCAGAAGCACACAACCTTATTAATTGTGACTTTGTGGGTTAATTTTCTTCTCTTTACATGTCTAAATGATAACTCACAACTGTTTATTTTCACCAATATAATTTAATTAGCTCGGCAAAGATTTATTAAAGGATTTAATAAAAATGTTTTCATGTATCAATAGTGTGATACGGCGGGAGTGGGAGACGCAGGAGAGGGTGGCTGATTAATTAGGAAATAATTTCTAATTGAAGAGGGCTGATTTGGAGGGGATTAATTAGGAAATATTTTCTAATTGAATAGGCCAGATTTGGGGGCTGATTTGGAGGGGATTATTTAGGAAATATTTCGTATTTGAAGAAGGCATATTTGGGAGCTGATTTGGGAGGAAAATAATTAATGAAATATGATAGATTTGGGAGAGATTTGGGGGAGGGCTGTTTGGGTATTTGTTGTTTATTGTTTACTTTAAGTTGGTGATTTTCCTAGGGTTAGGGGTATGTGATGTTTGATGAATTTTGATTGTTCTTAGGGTGTTTGGGCTTTATCCGGCGGCTAGATATTTAGGAGAGTCGAATCTTCCTCTCCAATTGAAGATCCACTTGTATCTTGTTTTTCTTTCATAGAACTTTCAATAAAAAAATGTTCTTGTGTGTCATCTTGAGAATGAAATGACTGCAGAAGTTGGGAAAGACCAAGATTGATTGGCATATGCTAAAGTTGGAGTTTAAGTTTGAAGGGAGGAAAGTTAGGGGATCATAGCCTGTCCAAAACTATGGTCAAAGCGATACAAGGAACAGGGCTTGGCTACTTGGTGGTGCTGCAGAGCCTGGAGGAGGTTCGAGACTTGGGGCTAGCCAGGTCCCCCTCCCCCTTCGAGAAAAGGTGTTTATCGGTTATTTTCCATCATTCCACCTTGAGGACAAAGTGTGTTTTTTTTTTTTGGGAGAGAGGAGGGTGGAGGGAGTATTGATCTGGCGGGAGCGAGAGACATAGGAGAGTTGGCTTGTTTGGATGTTGATTAATCAAGAAATATTTTTTTATTGAAAAGGGCTTATTTGAGGGAGATTAATTAGGAAATGTTTTCTAATTGAAGATGACATATTTGGGGCTGATTTGAAGGGGATCAACTAGGAAATGTTTCCTAATTGAAGAAGATAGATTTGGAGTTTGATTTGAGGGCTAATTTGGGAGGAAAATAATTAAGGAAATATGATAGATTTGGGAGGGAATTGGGGGAGGGTTGCTTGGGTATTTGTTGTTTATTATTTGCTTTAAGTAGTTGATTTTTCTAGGGTTAGGGATATGTGTTGTTTGCTGAATTAGGTATTTCTTAGGGTGTTTGGGCTCTAGCCGACGGTTATAGATTTGGGAGAGCTCGATATTCCTCTCCAATTGAAGATCCACTTGTATCTTGTCTTTATTTCATAAAACTTTCAATGAAAAATGTGTTCTTGTGTGCTCAATTTCTGATTTTCTTGTCATTGATTTTCTGAAAATATTGAAATTAGATTTTAGCCAAGGCTTTTCCTAAACTTCTACCAGCACTTCCTATCATAGTGTAAAGTTATCTTTTAATGGCGGTTCAATATGATGCAACAAGTGACATCCAATATTTGTTCTTAGAATCTTACAATGATGTGAATTTTTAGCGATACATTTAAGACAAGCTAGATTAATGCAAATGGTTCTGGTACTTTATAAGTGATGACACTTTTGAAAAATTATGTTTTTGTTGACACTATTTCTCAAGTAAAGTTCATGACACGCGACTCCTTTGCAGATTGCTTGACAGCGCAAAAATTTCGACAAGATACTCCTTAAAGTGAATTTCCTTTGTTAATTTCTCAAGTAGTGTTTTGAGAACTCTGCAATCTTCAATTTCGTGATCATGGTCATGGTTGTTGTGATGGAGAACTTAGATTTGTGGCAAACCTCTAATGATACTTCATTGTTAGCCATTTGAAATACTATTATTTTGGATTACCTTAATGATGATTTAGTGGAGGCATGCAAACGTTAAAAATATCTAATAGGAGGTGCTACTAGCTAGGGCCTTCTGGGGTTAACAGGTGGTTGCTTCCTAAGCTAACATTTGTGGTTGGAGAAGTGCTTCCTAAGCTAACTTTTGTGGTTGGAGAAGTCAATTCTCCTATTCTTCTTCTTTGGCCTAGAAGAAATGTTTTTGTTGATTTGGTTGCTGGTATTGCTATTATTCCTCCTCTTTTCGATAGAAAATTGGTAGGTTATTCAAATTCATATACATCATCTACACTTATGTACTTGTTGATTTTTAAGTTGATCCTCTAATTTGTTGGGTGGATTCTTTGCCTCAAGAATTTTAATAATTTCGGTCTCAACTCGAAAATTATAAAAATTAAGAAGATTTGTTATAAAAATTGGTTTAGCAGTAAAATTTTGATAATTGAAAAATATATAAAGAGACCCATAAGGAGTTTAAGAAAGCAATATGCAATGCAAATATTTTATCTTTAATGATTTATATAATATATTAGAGACTAAGTAGAGCGAAAGATATATGTATAATTTAGTTAAACAAAGAGGGGTAGTAAAGATTTAGTCCAGGTGAAGTGTATTAAGGATGGAGTTCAAAAAGTGTTTTTTATTAGAACAGGATGTTCAACAACGGTGGATGTGATATTTTGCTAAATTTTTCAATAAAGATTATGATAATATGATTGACTTTAGTAATCCTAGCATCCTAAATGAAATTAAAGATTTTTATTTTTATCTGTGTATTCGTAAAACTGAAGTTAAAGAGGCTTCAAAGAAAATGAAGTGTAGAAAAGCTGTTGGACTTAATGATATTCCAACAGAGATGTGAAAATGCCTAAGAGATGAAGGAATTTCTTAGCTTACTAAACTTTTTAATATTATTTTGAAGACTAAAAAGATGTCAGATGAGTGGAGAATGAGTGTATTGATTCCTATTTTTAAGAATAAAGGTGATCACAAGAGTCTGCGAGTTATAGAGCAATTAAGTTAATGTGTCATGCTTTAAAACTGTGGGAGAGTTATGGAGCATAGGTTGCAGCGTGATACTAATGTTTCTCAAATCAATTTGGATTAATGCCACATAGGTCTACTATAGAAGTTATATAGTTATTTAGAGGTTTGATGAAGAAGTAGAATGAGGATCTACATATTATATTTATTGATTTAAAGAAAGCATATGATAATGTTCCAAGAGAAGTGCTATGGAGAGTTCTACATAAGAAAGATTAATAATGCTTATATTAAAGTTATTAAGGATATGTATGCATGAGTTGTTACTTGTGTTCAAACACAAGGTGTTTTGACCAAGTTTTCTCCTATTTCAGTTGGATTACATCGAGGATTAGCCTTAAACCCATATATTTTTGTGTTAGTCATGGATGTTCTCATTAGACATTTGTAAGAGGTTGTACCATGGTGTATGCTTTTTGGTGATGATATCCTTCTTGTTGATAAGACTAGAGAGGGAGTTGAAGGTAAACTTGAATTATGATGGTCAACATTAGAGTCTAAAGACTTTCGTTTGAGTAGAGCTAACACTGAATATATGGAGTGTAATTTTAGTAATAATAGATCTAATGGGAGGGATTGTGACTTTGGCTGGTCAAGTCATTAATAAGAGTATACGTTTTAGATATCTTGGGTCTATTGTTCAGAGTGATGGTGAAGTAGATATGGATATTATTAGTACAATTCAAGTTGGATGGTTGAAGTGGAGGAATGCATCGAGCTTGTTGTGTGATAGAAAAGTCCCTCTCAAACTTACGAAAAATTCTACTAGATGGTAGTGAGACTAGCAATGCTTTATGGTGCAGAATGTTGTCCATTAAAAGAAAGCATAATATCAAGTTAAGTGTTGCAGAGATGAGGATGCTCAGGTGGATAATTGCTTTACTCTTTGATACAAGATATGAAATGAGCATATATGTGAAAACGTCGGAGTAGCTCCAGTGAAAGATAAGATTAGAGAGAGTCACCTTCGATGGTTTGGTCACATAAAACGGCGGCCTTCCGATGACCCGGTTAGGAAAGTAGATGTATTAGATTTGACTTATGTTAAGAAAGGTTGAGGTGGACCTTAAAAGACTTGGTTCGAAAATATTAGAAATGACATTTCTTTATTAGATTTAGATGAAAATTTTGCTCTTAATAGGACATAATAGAGAACAAGGATTCTTTTAGCCGACCCCACATAGTGGGATAAAGGTTTGTTGTTGTTGTTGTATGCTCCGGAAAGATAAGTTGAAGTTTTGTTAAATGTTTATGTGAATCTAATCTCAGGAGTTGCTGCTCTTTACTGTTTGAAAATTACTTCATTGGTTGTAATATTCATTCAGTTTGTTATATGGTTTATAATTTCTTCCTTTGCTGTACTTGCAATGCCATTGTCTATTTAATGTTATTAAAAGTTGACGTTAAGGGTTCTCCTGTAATGATGTGTAATGGCCATCATTTCTCAAGTGATTTTGTATTCTCAAGAGTTTTTCCTAAAGAAGACTTGCCTGGAGATTTCTCTAGATATTTTGAGAATATATTTTCTAAGAGCTTTGCTTAAGAAGTTAAAATGTCTCGACAATAATGAATTTGATTGTTATTTTCCATGTGTATGGTCATGATTTCTTCTATTTTTTTTTGGTGAATTTCGAATATTACACCTACAACAAGGAGTTTCAGTTTAACGGAAGCTTGCAGGTCCTTGAGTTTGCTGATGAGTGTAGAGAAAGATATGAGCTCTCCGCATCTTCCACCTTTCATTCAAATTTTAAATGATTGAAATTGAAAGTAACTAAAATACAACACATGGATATTTTTATGATGCTATTGACTCTTATATATTTTAAATCTCACTCATTCAAAAATTTGAATGTAAGTGGAAAGTTGTGAGGAGAATTATATATATATATACATTCATTTTTTTCACTACACAAGAGGGATAATTGAATTTTTTTACTGATAGAAATTTGTTTTATATTTTTATTATGTGGGCTTAGGGCCAATTACAAATGTTAAATTATTATGTATATGAAGAAATCATAGTTATGTCTGCTAAGATTGATGCTTGAAGCTTAGTTAGAAATTGACTACACTGCTTGTTACATAAGGTAACAGATTGAGTCCAAGAGGGCAAATGTTTAGGGTCCATAGCACTTGTGGAAAAGCTTTGTTTTTATAAAGTTCATTACAATTTGTGACTATTAAAAGAACTTTGTTTTATTTGTACATATTCCATGGAAGTATGACCAAAGTTACTCTTTCCATGCAGGTGAAAGTATTGTTCCGCATACTGGTAGATCTTTGTAGAAGGACATCTCCCCTGCCACACCCATTGCCTACGTCACAAGTTGGGTCAAGCAGTATAAATATACGATTGCACTACATTGATGGGAATTATACTGTGCTACCTGAGGTGGTAGAAGCATCTCTAGGTCCCCATATGCAGGTTTGTGTGGAGTCTTATCCCTTTTTTTTTCTGGCTCTGTTGCTATTTAGTTGTAATGTAATACTCTAGGTGTACATACTCTATATTCCAATCTTCCACAAATTTTGGCATTTCATAGGAGCTACTTTGACACATCTTTTGTTACCATCTTGTCTTGCATGTGGTCTATAGTATTTCTTCTAATAAGTTAAATGCTGCTGCAATTTTTCATTATACAAACATTCATGGACATTTGTTAAAAATTTCAGCATTAACATGTTAGACCGGTCCAGCCGGTCCATGCGGGACCGGCTTTCGGGCAATACAACGGAGTTTTTCCTCCTGCTACGGATGCCGTGCGAGCCGCAAGTCCACGGGAGCCATTTTAGGAAGGAATTTTGAGGAAGTTTAGGAGGGAAATTGAATGTAGGGATCATTTAGAGATTTCTTTTTGATTTGTATGCATTAAATACTTTGTTTTCTAGGGCATCTTGAATTTGGCTGAAATTTGACATATCTTAAATTTAGGTTTTCTTTTGGGATCTAGCAGCGTCTAGAGATTCGGGAGAGATCAATCCTCCTCTCGAATAGAGGATAAATTGTATCCGGCTATTTTATGTTTCCCTTTCATCAAATAATACAAATTATCTATTGTTTTCATGGTTTTGTGCGGATTTTTGTGTAGAAGCTCGCTGTTTCCCGAAGATTGATAGGAAATACTAGAGATCTACAAGTGTTTCCTATCATAATACCCTATTGCTTTTTATTAGCCTCTCTTTCTCCTGCACCTGATTTTTCCTAGGCTCTCTGGTCTTGATTTTGATATATTTTCTATGTGCAGAATATGCCTCGTCCAAGAGGTGCTGATGCCGCTGGTCTTTTACTTCGTGAGTTGGAGCTACACCCTCCTGCGGAAGAATGGCACAGACGCAACATGTTTGGTGGGCCGTGGTCAGATCCTGGAGATACTGGTCCTTTGGATTACGCTACCAAGTCAAAATTTTCTTGTTCAGATTCTTGTGCTTCTAAACTAGTTGAGAATTACAATGATTTTTCTGGGAGCCACTGCCTCTGGCCGAGGAAACGCAGAATGTCAGAGAGAGATGCAGCGTTTGGTTTGAAAACTTCGGTAGGACTGGGAACTTGTCTTGGCATAATGGGATCTCGAAGGGATGTTGTTACTGCTACATGGAAGACAGGTCTCGAAGGTGTATGGTACAAGGTTGGTCTCCATCTTTTCTTGCATCATCAAACTACTAAATTGTCTATTTTTTTTTTCACTTTTAATTGGAGAGCAGCCAACACCTTTAAACTTATCGCCAACTTTAAACTTTCCACATATGTCATACCATCCTTGAAAGGGAAAATTATTAGGTGCGGATACCGGACATAGAGATACGTCCGGATATCCACTTAAAATTTGACACATTGAGTGCACTTTGGTTGCACTTTTTGTGTGCTTGACCTGCCATTTACCTGCGCTTTAGTTGCAGTTTTGTTCCGCTTTGGCTGCTCTTTTGTTGCTCTTTTTTACCGTGTTTTACCTGCGCTTTAGTTGTACTTTGGTTGCGTTTAACCTGCGCTTTGGCTGCACTATTGTTGCGCTTGACTTAAAGTTCCACGGACACTTTAAATATATAAAGTAAAAATAAATCCAATTGAATATCCACGTGTTGACATTTTATTAGAGTCCGGACGTACCTTTACGCCCAGTGTCCGCACCTAATAATTTTCCCCTTGAAAGACATATCTCGTCATCCAGTAATCAAGGAGACGAAATTATTCTATGCGAAGACCGGACGTAGAACGCCGTACATATACCAACCGGAACATGCCACGAAAGCGTTATCGAGCCACGGTACCAAGCAAAGTGGTGATGTGACGCATTCTGATTGGCCTTCGAACAATGTTCAGCAATCGCACAAAATAATTAATCGTAATCAAGACATGCTAGATCAAAATGAACCATTCTTGTTATTTGCTTCTTTTGCATCATCGAACCAATTGAGCTGTATATCCACTTTGAGGACGATCAGCACACTATATCTTGGTTTTTATTTTATTTAATTTTATTTGCAGTGCGTCAGATGTTTGCGACAGACCTGTGCATTTACTCCTGCATCTCCTTTTAATGAACGCGAAGCATGGTGGATCAGCCGCTGGGCTTATGGTTGCCCCATGTGTGGTGGGACTTGGGTACGTGTAGTTTAGTTTAGGAACTTATATGCTTTTATTTATGTATTTCATATAAAATTTAATATGCTATATTAAGGGGATATAGTTCTAGAAGATAGGCATAGATTATTGGTCAATTCATTTCATTATGAGTTAGAAGTCCCCATTTTAACTTAGTTGTCATGTAATTGGATAAAGCTGTATAATATTAAAAACCCTAATTTTTTTCATCCATTTCTATCTTGAATTAGAACCTGAGAGGATTTTGAGCTGTCTCATTTTTTATTTATTTATATTTCTAGAGTTAATATTGATTTAATACTTGAATAAATTAATCAATTTTATTTTTTATTTGATTAGTCTAAAAAAATTAAAATTCACCTAATAATAAAATATCATAAGAAAATAAACTTCTGAACAAGAATTGAATAGATACTTTAGTGAATTCAATTGATTTTGTTCTTTGTTAAACAATGGGCACTCAATCACACCCTTCCTCAACCTGCTCTGTCCGCTTCACCCTTTGCCACTTGTTTTCTCAAATTAAGTCTAAGGTTTTGTTTGGGATGGCTTTCTTACTTTTTTTAGTTCAAAAATTTTAAATTTTTATGAAAAATTTGTTTAAGAAGCAGTAAGAAAGTCATCTCAAATCAACTCATATGAAGCCTTTCAAATGTAGCAGATTCAACTATGTTAATATTTATTTATTTTGCTAATCATGTTTAAATATATACATGAAAATAAAAGAATATTTTATCCTTAAAAAATTCACATTGGTGAGAATTTTGATATATTTAAAAATTATAGTATTATATTAAAAAATTAGCATGAGTTTAGTCCACCTAAACTTGTTAAAGCAAATGTGGATTTTTAAAAAATATATATTATATATGCTAGTATTATTGTATGTGCATCAAATATATGTAAATAAAATTTAAAATTGCCAATCATTATAATGAATTTTATATTTATGAAATTAATTCAAAACTTTTACAAAGAAAACAAATAATTTTTTTTTTTTGTTTATGGTTTTTTTTTTTGCAATGCACATAATAAATTTCCTCTTGTTTGTTCTTTGATTGCGCATACTCTTTTACATTCATAAAACTTAATTTAGGATGAAAACTTCTTTAAATTGGGATATAATTTTACTGAACTTCTTCATTAAACTGAAGAGATTATCGATAAGCTCAGTAACAGGTTCATCCTTCTTGTAACACATATTACTACCTATTATCTTTAAGTAGTGATAACCAATAGGATTTCTTGTAACAACACCACCTTGGTTGAAATTATGATTTCTAAGGATTCATTTGGGATTGACTTTCTTACAGTGTCTAGAATTAATATTTTAGTATAAAAATTAAAATGTTTGTACTAAAAATTTATTTTAAGAAACACTGAAAAAATCATCCCAAATAAAATAGGTTCATTAAAACATCAAATTCGGTACTTTAATGTAATGCTTTACACCTTTAATTCTTTAGAGAAATTATTATGTGCGGAGAGATCAGACACAAAGAACCATTTATTTTTATCTCTGTGAATAATAAAAGCGACAAAACTTAACAGTTCTTTATGTCTGATCCCTCAACATAATAATCTCTCCAATTCTTTGTGGGCTTTCTTCTCTGATGCAGTTCTAATTTTTTTGCTCCTCATTAGACTAATTTTCTGCAACTCTCTGAATTGTCGAGCTTTGTTGTAACGCCCGCTTCATTACTAACAGGCTTCCTGTATATTTTCATTTCTTGGCCAACTTTGGGAGAATTTTTTTCAGCTTAGAGAAGTTTAGTGCATGATCTTTTAGGGCAAAATAATATTTATCTTACATAGAATTGTTATTGAAATATATTCTGATTTGGTAAATACAATAAGGGTTATTTCCACCTAAATAAGACAACAATAGAACATAACAGGCAGAAATTGAAACTGTTCAGATTTAGTAACCACAAAACACAAAGATCAAAGCTTCTCTTCCCAGGAACTCCAATTAGCTGCACTTCCAACCCTCGGCATGGAGCTGATTTTGGCGCAGGAATCAACTTTGAAGAACGCTCCGCACATCGCCCCCTCGCTATCAACCCTAGGCATCGCCTTCATCTTGTTCATCGGCCGCTCGAAGCTCTTCAGCCCACCCTCGCTGTGAAACATGCACCCTGAACATCCAAAAACACACATAAGCATTTCCACAAACACCTGTCCTGCGCCGGCACAAAACAAAACTAGCCAACCTGGAGGAAATGGCGCGAAGGACTTGCCGCAGCCGCCCTTAATCACATCAACATCGTCGGAGATGACAACGGATCCTTCCGCCGCGATTCCCCAATACAGAGGTATTTTCCCGTCCTCGCTCTGCAGAACGTCAAACCCTAGCATTATAACCAATAGCCTCCTCCTGATTTAGGAGTAGAAGAAGAGTTAATAACAAATACCAGTGCTGCGAAAACGGATCCGACTCTGTTATCGAAGATGACGAAGGCGAAGGAGCCGATGAGGTCTTTCACGACCTGATCGGCCGGGTACGGCCCGCGGTCGCGGAGCGTCCTGTAGGCTTCGATGACGAGAACTGCTTCATTTGACGACTTGCCGCAGAGGCCGTATTGCCTTATAAGGGAGCTCAGATTATCCAATCTGCCCACAAAAATGCAGTAGACTTCGTCCAGGCCGCAGAACAACCTGCAAGCAAACTCATACACAGCTCAGCTCGATCGGAACCACTCGTCGATAACTAAATGGGATTGAAAAATGAAAATATGTTCGTTTACCTTTGCTGTAAGGGTGAACAGCGGGGGTCAGCACCGGCGGAGGCGATGGCAGCACCGCCGCTGAAGCTGGCGGAGAAGGAGGCGGTGGGATGGTATAAGTGGAAGTCGCGAAGGATTTCCTGTGGCTGCTTGGCTGATTTCTTGATGCCGCCATGGGCGTGGGGGCTGTTGAGCTCTTCAGGGGGGTGGGCGAGGCATTTTTGGAAAATTGCAAGCATTTTGATTCACAGATTTTATCACTGGTTCTCTGTTGAGGCGTGAGATCTGAGAGAACAAAGCGGCAGATTTCTGGAGGTACCTTTCATGTGTTTGTTTATATTTATTTATAGTTAGCGGTATTTTGTTAGGATGAGACGGACACGTTGGTCTTCGATGGCTATGATGTGGTAAATAGGATAAGATGTGGATAATTTAACTTTTCTTACAGATAAGGATTTTCAACGCTCCTTCCAATATGTGTAACGTGGGGGATATTGTTCTATGCGGAGGAAGTTCATGTGAGTGGTTTCGAGCTGCGATATCGAGCAGTACCGAGCAGTATCGAGCTGCGATACATAACGAAGATATGACGTGGCGTATTCTGATTGATCTCTAAACGACATTCGGCATTCACATAAAATATTTTCTCCCAATGCTAGCTGAGCGATTTAGCACATAGAAAATGTTTTATCACGAGCAATGTTCATCACCCCTACTATTATATGAAAATTTTCACACAGATAAGTAGGTTATTAGCAATTATATGAGATATGAGATTTTTATGTGAAAATATCAATAAGGGAAAAGGTCATGGGTGAAATGATTTTATTAGAGTGAGTTGTATATTAAAAAAAGATGTCCTTCATCATATATAGTGGGAGAATGCATTATGCTTTATATTGGACATGATTATTAGAGATTATTTCTATGATTGATAGAAGTACAAGGAGGTTTGATGGGTTAAGAGTTGGCATATGATGGTCAACTTGATCGTTCTCCTTATAGGATCGAATATCAACAACTAGGAAGGTGAGCATTGGCCTTGATAGCAACGTCGGTTGTTGACATTGTTGGCAATAACTTGCATGGGGTGCTAGTGACGACAGACATTGTGTAATATATTACTTTGATTTTAGTTATATTATTCCTAGGTTCATCATATCTTATATACTCTATGTATAGAGAGGTGTCATTGTGATGTAAGTAAATCCATGGTAATAAGCTCAATAATAAAGGAATTTCTAATTCATTTAGCTCCTCTCTGCCTCTCCTCCCTTGCCTCTCTCTCTTTGGTGAAAAGTTACTTGCAGCAAAGAAGAAGCTTCTTCTTCCTTCAATTTCATAACAAGTGCAATCAAAGTCTGGTGGAGCTGATCTGGCTAAGGAGGAAGGTTCTTATTCAAGAAAGCAAGAAGAGGCCCAGGCAAGGGCTTGCGGTCACGAGCTGTAGCGCTGGCAGCTGGCCAAGTCGTGGCAAACACGCATGGGAGCATAGGTGTAGGCGGATCGTGTTGATCTGGTCGGCAGACTTATCGTAGGCACATGTTGGGCCAAAGCAGGAGAAGGGTTCCGTTTCTAGGTGAGGGGCGCGGGGGCGCCCAGATGCGGGGAGCACGTGGTCTAGCTGGCGCTTGAATAGGTCCAGAGTGAGCAGGCCGAAATTGCTGAATGGAAGTCAAGATCGTTGATTTCACTAGCGAGTTCAAGGCCACAGGTCGGGAAGAGCGAATGCACAGGGCTTGTGGCATGCCTGATTAGATGCGCGAATTCTCATGGAAGATGCGGGGTGGTCGAAAGCTCGTTCATTTTTGCACAAGAGTGGACATGGCCGCAGATTTGTGGTCAGATCGCTCACAAGGAGGCAGGATCATGCTGTGGATTAGGCACAAATGGGGCCACGGGTGTGCGAAGCACAGAATTGATCTAGATTGGACCAGAGGTCGAAGATTTAAGGACTTTTTCTTGATTAAAGATCGGTTTAGATCTTTTGAAGAGGAGCCTTAAGGTCAGACTTGGATGGGTGGGTTGTCGGACATGGGTGTTCAAGCGGATTGGAGTCGTGGTTGCAGGTTCAAGAACCTCGTAGTAGATCATACAGGAGTGCACAAGAAGCAAGCACCGGACTTAGGATTGGATGGGTGGATTGTGTGAAGTTGCAGACTGGAGCACACATAAGTACTTGGGGAAGACATACGAGCCAGATGTTGCTCGGTGCAGGAGCGCCTCTATGCTGCACGGGAGTAGGTGATGCACAAGGCACGAGCGTGCGAAACATGGGAGGAACAATGAGGGATGCAAGCTCATGTGGTTTAGAATGCGTGGGAGAGTGAGCTGGAGTTGTGGATCAGAATGTATTGTGGAGACCGTTCGTGAGCAGGATTGGGCTTGATTTAGTGGGTTTGCTCGTGGAGTTAATGCAGAGAGCCGATTGAATTGCACCAAGCTTGAGATTTTGTAAACGGGTGATTCTTTGATGTTAAAATCGAACCAAGGTGGGCATTGTATTATATTGGCCCGATTTTTACTTACGATGTTTCGCAAGACAGCACAATGGTGTTTAGTTCCTATATATAGGATGTATAAGATGTTGTAAAATGAACCCCCTCTTATAAGCCCAATTAAAAAAATGAATTGGATTTCCTGTTAGTACTCTTCCCTCTCTTTCTCTCTCTTACAAGAAGTTCAAGCTTCCTCCAAGAATTTTCATAAAACATTGTAGTTGATGTTGATAACAAATGTCGATGTTTAAGTGATGATGGACATTGTAGTATGTGTTAAATGCCGCATCGGCTTTGGTGGTGAAGACAGGTGCCAACTTTATTGGTGATGGCATACA
Source organism: Dendrobium catenatum (assembly GCF_001605985.2). Classification (NCBI taxonomy): domain Eukaryota; kingdom Viridiplantae; phylum Streptophyta; class Magnoliopsida; order Asparagales; family Orchidaceae; genus Dendrobium; species Dendrobium catenatum. The sequence goes on from NW_021318705.1 coordinate 568,372, forward strand.
TCAATATTTTTTATGATGATGTGTGTTTGCTTGGTGTTGCCAATGGGCGTTTGAGTTGAAAATTTGGGTCACCCTTACCGATGATGATGAAGTTTGATAATATTTGACAACATGCATTAGGTGCTAATATATAGAGCTTCATACTTTCTCCTCTGAAATTCCTTTTAAGGCCTCATCTATGACCTTCTCTAATGAGTAAAATGATATCCCATTAATCATTCATTTGTTTAGGCTTCTCCATGCTTCAATGATATTACAATAATTAGATCTTAGATTCTTTAGATTCATCTCATTGAGATGAAATCTATCCTAAGTTAGATTTATATTTATATTTTTCCTATAACCCTTACGTAGGCCTCCATTCTTTATCTCCTTTTGAAAAGTATCCAGAAAAAAACAAATGCCGAGATAGGTTTGCTGTAGCAGTCTAGTAATAATAGTGACGTAGCATCTAATTTGGATCTAGGGGTGTAAACGAGTCGAGTATTTGCCTTATCAAGTCTGGCTCGTTTAATCCTTAATGAGTTGAGCTCAAGTTCGAGCTCGATAAGTGGGCTCGAGATCGACTCGTTTAGGAAATATCAAGCTCGAGCTCGTTTGAAAAGCTCGAGCTCGAGATCGAGCTTGTTTGAAAATTTGTAGCTGCGGATAGGATTTTTTATAAAATAAGCTTTCAAATATTATAAAAAAAATAATATTATAATATAATATATATAATTATATCAAGTAGCTTGATAAGCTTTCGAGTCGAGTCGGGTTGAGCTCGAACTAAGATATTAAAATGTTGAAAGAGTACTTATGATTTATGGAATTCATGATGATTATTTCTTAGAATGTTTTAATCCTTAGACAAAATTAGTAGTAGATACTTCTCTAGAAATCTATAAATCGCCTAGAATTTTTTTCTACACATTGAAGAGGGCGGGGGTAAGACCACAAGAAGGATTCTAAGTTAAGTGATCAAGAGTTCTGCATGTCGGAACCTAAAACCAACATCAACCCTTCATGGCACCGCAGATGTAGATGCTTGTTATTAATGCCCGGCTTCACCGTTAAGGCTTATCAATAATATTAATAACACCCAACATCAACACCAATGTTAACACTTGGTATTGATAACAACGCAAATGATACCTAACTTTGATGCCAATTTTGACGTTGATGTCAATACAAACATCGATGTCCATTGTTGAAATCAATTCTTGTGTTTGTCATAACTACCAATGTTTTAATAAATTCTTGTATGTGTCGCATATCATTGACTTCAACATGATGTCCACACCTGCATTTGACAATAATGTTGATAACAACCATCATAAAAAATGATGAGTTTCATTGTCAACAACAAAGTCAATACATACCATCGATATCAACACTGATTAATTGTATCACTAATAAGATTGACACATGTCATTAACTGTAATGTTAATGTACATTTTTTACACCAACAATGTCAACGCCCATCATCACAAATATTGACACCCATCATCGCCAATAGTTTTGATGGATGTCAATGATAACGAGGTTGACTTACACAATCAACACAAACACCGATGCCTAACATTATCAATAACACTAATGTAAGGCTATTGATACCAACATCACCACCCAATAGTATCACTAATGTTGATGCTTGATGTTAATACAAAACACCCATCCTAATATATATTGATATCAATGTTGATGCTTGTTGTTGCCAATTAGATTGTCACATATTTCTTACATCCAACATCAATGCCCAACATTTATATTAACACTGGTGCTTGACATAACGTTGATACCTATAGCCACTATCAATTTTGACATGTACATTCACAAAAAAGTTAGACTCTTACAGTTGACACAAATGCTGACATGTGTGATATCTGCTTAGGTAAATGCTCACATTCTTCGTCGCTTGTTTTTCTCTTATAAGAAGAATACTTAAGTAGTTATAACAATCTCTTTAAGATTACTTCAATACCTCAGCCTTCCTATTTTAATAATTAAATTCATATTTCACAGTTCATGAGTTATTTTGTTGTATACATGTTTTATCTAAATATAAGAAATGTCATCATTTATAATATACGACTCATACTAATGGAGTCATTCTAACCAAGTCAAGCCTCATAAAATTTTCCTATTCTCGTATATTTCACATAAAAAACACCATATCTCCTATGAGAAAAAGTTCTCATATCAAAGAAGAGAGGACGGGGTAGAAGTTGCATCAACATCTTATTCTTCAAATTCAACTTTCATCTTCATAATGCATAGTTGTGCTCCCTCTCAACCATTAACATAGATAAAGTGATAGTTTTTAAAATATTTATTCGTATGAAATATAATCTCACTCACGACATGCCTCTTTTAATGTTTAGTGAACTATCTAGTCTCTCAGTGGTTGTGGATGTAAATAGATCTCACCAAGCATCTATCTTCATTCGATTGTACTCAAAATCTTGTCGATATCCTTGCATTATTATTATATTGAAAATAAAAAGATGGTTGCAACTTTGCTTAATTGATTATCATGCTAGTATATATATACATAAAAGAAAAAAACTATAAAAAAAAACAATAAAATATCATAACATCAATAAGGGTATATTATACTAATCATATTTTATGTAGATTATTATTTTTAATATTTAACACAAATGACTATGTACATATAATATTAATTATATCATTAGAGCACCCATGAGTACTATGGAAGCCTTCGGAGAAATAAATGGTTGAAATTGTAGAAGCCATAAAAAATTTGATGCTTAAAAGATTCTTCATTAATAAATTTAATAAGTTTAATCATATTGTAAAATATATCAGACTTGACAATAATTTTGAATCCTCAAAAGCCCATAAGCATGCTTTGGGCCACTTAAGCCTTCTTATCTGTTTGGGCCCATTTGGTGCTTCGTCTTTCTTTCTAAAACTTCGTTAGGCCGATATTAGATCATGCTAATGTGGGCCTCCCACCCGCTCTTTTGATTTTGTTGTGACGTCTATAAATTCACTTTTATTAATTATAAATGTTAAACATTCAAAATGAAAATTTTGAAATATATTTATTTTTAAATATTAATTTTTATGAATTTTCTTTAAAACTATAATTAAAAGTTACTCCTTATATTAAGTTTTAGAAGCTGTCTCAAACAAAATTGATATGTCATCAAAAATTTATCTTGATTGGGCATGAATCTCGATGTAAAATTAAGTTGGAATCTTCCGAAATTAAAATTGGGACCAACTGAACTTCGATTTTAGCAAACTTATAGTTGACTTGAGAATACGAACACAACGACACCAAATCCAACCCAATTCGAGCCCAAACGGGTCCAAATCAAGGGTTAGAAGCACTGTTTGAAGGTTCGAACCACAATTTAGATTACCAAACATTTTCCAAACATAACGTGTTTATAGTTGAATTGAGCGGCTCGACAAGACAAATCCAACGAGCCCAAGATCTCCAAAATCCGACATCACTAAGGTATTCAAATGTCCATCAAACGATCCTTGATCAAGAGATATAATGTCGGCCGTCCATCCAACCACTCCCTATTTACACTTGATCTCTCACCTTTTTACGGGTCATGCATGTCACTCCAGAAATCTATAAATAGAGCCCCATTTTCTCTTGAAAGGGGACCCAAGCCAAAGAATTCAAGAGAGAGAGATCGGAGATCACTCTGGTCTTCTTGCTTATCCTCGACCACCGCTTGACGTCGTTACTTCGCCGGACCACCACTTGAGGCCCTCACCCTCGCCGGACCACCACTTGAGGCCCTCACCCTCGTTTGACCACCACTTGAGGCATCATCTTTGCTGGACTACCACTTGAGGTCTAGAACTCCGCCAGACCATCAACTGATGTCATAGTTCCACCAAGTCACTACCGGATTACTAACTGACGCCATAACTTCCAAGTGACGCCAGATTTGACACTAGACTTCAACCATGCGGTTGACATTTGTAATATTATCGTCCTCAAGGATGAGTCAGCCCATTGTATTCAACTCAAATTCTAGTGAAATCTTTTCAATTGGGCTATACCCCGTGGTTTTCCCCTTTCCAGGGTTTTTCACGTAAAAAATCATGTGATTTCTGTGTCTCAGCTGGATATTCGTGCAACGCTAAGACATAAAATTAAAACTCTATTGCTGCGTATATTCTAGCCCGCAGCAAAAATATTAGTTGATACCTAAAACTCTTAATCAACATATTAATATGATTTGCGTAAAGTTTACTAACTTAAATCTCAAATCATCTGCACAAAAACTTTTCACTTGGTTCAAACTTGTCTCTTTTCTTGAGAAGTTATTCCATCCGGAGAAAAACAGTTCGGATATGTGAGTGTACACACAGTGTGTATAAAAATTTGATACACAATATGTATAAATTTGTTATACACTCATATGCATTTTTTTATTTATTTAGAGAACAATATGATTGAGGAGCAGATATTGAAGATATTATTTGGGTGATATATCTTATAAAGTGATGATGATTTTATTTGATGTGGCTGCAGATAATTTATTATGTGGAACGTACTGCGAAAGGACGCTACGGAATTGTATTTAGTATTTTAGTGGATGAAAAAAAATAAGAGACTTTTGCAGCTTTCTTCTTTCATGCGGAGGCAAAATAGGATATTTCTTCTCTGATTGAGAGTCCATTTAATAACTAAGACAAAGGAGGTTGCTGTCAATATTGCGTAGCAGACTTTGGTCGATTAGCAGATGTACTCAAAAAGCCATAAATGTTTTAATAATACCTATGATCAGTTGTATTGTTTTGACTCGACTCAAATTATATTATGATCTGAATTATATATATATGATACGATTCCAAAACTTTAACTAGAAAAATTTGAGTTAGGGCTAACTCGTTTGGTAAATAAGTCAGGTTTGGGTTCCTAGATTCGACCTGTTTGAAAAAATAGATTGGGTTCTGGTTAACCCAGAAACTCAAACTAAACCCGATTTAACTCGGGAAAATTGCGCGTGAGGCACGTCCGCACTAACCTGAGTAACGTGATCGTCGTCTCGTCCACACTGTTGCCGTCTTGTCGAGTGACTGCGTCTGACATGAGTAACGTGTTCGTGTCTCGTCAAGTGCCGCTAGCCGGTGCCGCTATTGACGTCTCGGCCTTCTTCTAACCGTTGTTTCTGTCCCGACCTCCGGTTGATTTAAATTTAAATAAGAGATCTAGTCGAGTATTGCTGGCCACTCGCACCATCTCGCTTCTGTCTGCCTCTCCCGTGGCCTTGTTGTCCACCTCTCCGCACGGCCCCACCCTATTCGATATCATTCGTCTGCAAAATCAACGCCTCCTTCAACGACTGTCAGTGAGTTGTTGAGCACTGACCCATCGCCGGCAACCAATGCCTCTTTCGACGATGTTCCTTACTTCCTTCCAATGAGACAACGACGGGTTGGTGGTCATGCCGGGTTTTCTTGGGTCCGAAGTGGGTCGGGTTTACGTTCGAGAAAATGACATATTTTAAAAAATGAGTCTGATTCGATTGGGTCAATATATGTTGTGTCAGTTTCAGGTTCAACCTGAATCAGACTCGTGACCCGATTTTGACAACCCTATATATAGATATGCAAGAGAATGGAAAATAATCTCATTTGTAAGGTACTTGCAATATTTATTTATTTTTTACTGATATTAGGCTCAACCTTATTTTCTTTATAGGTAGAGGAAAAAAATAAGAAAGATTGTAACGGTTTGAATGTGCCTCATGAAAATTGTAAATTAATAATTGAGGAAAAAAATTATGATACGTTATTATCTGTAAGGCTTGTATTGTAACCATTATTTTGACTGTAATTATTTTCTGTAAGATCTGTAATACAATATTTACTCGTACTGCTACAATAATCTTCTCCACTAACTGCTAGATCATGAACCCTTTTACCATCAATTGAATTAGCTCTTTCTAGGTTTTTACTTATGAAAATCAAATATTCTTTTTACTATTATACTTAACTACTTCTGTATGAGATCTAAAATAGCTTTTTAGTACAAAAAAATCTAATTAAAGAAAATTTTTAACTAAAATATTGTGTTTTAGAAATCAATAAGAAAGCTGTCCCAAATAAATCCTAAGACTTCATTTGAGACAACTATCTTATTGCTTTTTAAAATAACTTTCTAATACAAAATTTTTACTAATAAACTGCTTTAGAAAACAGTAAAAAATTTGTCCCATGAAAAAGCAAAAAATATTTTATCTAGATAATTAACTAGATAAGTGACAAAATAACAATAAGAAGTATACTATAAAAGAAAGTGACATTGGGTTTGGAGCGCTTCAGCCTTTGGGCTCAATATGACTTTTGTTTGATAGTACTTAGAAAAAAATAGTCACATAAAACGGCGGCCTTCCAATGACCCGGTTAGGAGAGTAGATGTATTAGATTTGACTTATGTTAAAAAAGGTAGAGGCTGACCTAAAAAGACTTGGGTTAGAAAATATTAGGAATGACATTTCTTTATTAGATTTATACGAGAATTTGACATTTAATAGGACACAATGGAGAAAAAAGATTCATGTAGTCGACCCCACGTAGTGGGATAAAGGCTTGATGTTGTTGTTGTTGTAGAAAAAAATAGTAATAAATTTTTTTTAAATATATTAATGAAAAATTTAATCAACTAGAATAGTAATTTAATTATATTTATGTTGAGATTAATATAATTTATCTATTAATTAATTACATATATTATGTTCATCTCAAAAGAAATATGATTATTTATAAATTATTTTGATCAATTTTTATCTCAAAAACATTAAAAAAAAAAAAAGCCTATTTCAAGAGAAGTGCTTGTTCTTATCTCCTAGTAGAAAAACGGAAAACCGATAAGCACATGGATGTTTGGTGGAAGAGTGGGCCAGAATTGTCGGTAAGCGGTGACACAGATCAGAAGGGGATATGTACGGTCGTAACAGGCTAACAGCTGTAAGGCGGAGAAGCGAATACGTATTTGGGCCATGTCACTGTTCTGTCGCTTAGCCATATGGGCCAAACCCGAGTTCTATAATTTTTGTACGGCCTATTATAGGTAGTGTTGTCATGTGGGCCTACTCATGCTATATGACCTGTCAGCTTAACTTTTGCTTGAATGATCCACACAATGCTTGATTCATAACTAAATTATTTGATGCACATTGTTTGTTGAAAATTCCTTATCAAATAAATAATTTTAAAAATTCGCCCCCTTTGATGTGGCACGGTGGTTGAGGGCATTCGTGTCTCATGCTGTTGCCGCGCTCGAGTAGCTCAACCCATCAAAAAAAATTTATTTTCTTAATTTGCAATTTTCTGTGACAAATATTTGTCATTTTATTTCTGTTATAGTATGTTTAAACAATTATATTTTTTTCTTACCGACACTTTTGCATAAGCTATTGTTCATATTTTCAAAAGGAAATTGTCAAATATTAATATGTCAATTTCATGTCTAAAGTATGAAAATTTTGACTAATGATTTGATATTTAGCCTTTATATATATTATACATGATCGATCGATAGCAAATTATATTTTTGTGATGATTGTTAGTATGTGCGGAATTTGATAGTGTCGATCAATCGGGTTGTACTCTTGCCACATAACTCAACTCATTTTGTCGCGCTGGTTGTATGTTGCGAGGGGGTTCACTCGGCATTTTAACGTTGCATAGATTGCTTGTAGTAAAGACAGACATCAGAGTGCTGCACTACGGCACTGTCAGATAGACTTAAGATAGCATTGAGCACCGTGGGACCAGCTGGACAGTTTTTCTTTTTTGTTTTTTCTGAAGGTGGCATTCCTTATTAATACATATCGTATATTTTTATTTGTTCTCGTGTAACAAAGGTATAAGAGAGAATAAAAGTAAAGGGAGATTGAGAGGGAAAAGAAATATGTACAAATTGATGCCTTTCTATGGTAATATTGCACCGTTGTGACTTTAAAGGCATTATCCATGTACTCTATATATCATCTCTACTTTTCTTTAATTTCAAATTTAAATCCAAAAAAAAAAAATCAAATTTAAAAGATTCAACTGACAGTCTGGCGCATCACATCTGGGTGCAGCTCCTGATCTTTCAATAAGGCAACTTGGGATGCTGAATAATCCTAGCCATATATTTTTCTCACCAACGTAGGAGATTATGACAAGTGTCATGGTCATCCATATTGGATTGCTTTATTCGACTATTTTGAATTTTCTGATTAAACTTAGGTTTCATATTATTATTTTTTCATTGAAATTCAGTCAACAATATATGATTTTGACACATGTAAAACGTGTGCCAACTTATTAGATATTTAATGAGAAATTATGTTAAGTAAAAAATATTTGAATTTTTTTTATTGAATTGTTAGCAATTATGAAAGTATAAATTCAATCATGAAGCAAATATTTAAGGCCTATTTGTGATATCTTTTTGATAGGTTTTTAGAAAAAAATTAATTTGTGTAGGTATGAATCTTGATGCAAGCAAATTTAAATAAAAAAAAAGGTTAAAACTAAATTGGAGATCAATCGGACTATGATTTCAACAAGCTTAGTGTCGAACTGAACGTCTCGATGAAATAATTCCATCGACATCACAAATGATTTGATCAAAATCATGCGTGCTTAAAGTCAAATCGAGTTATTGATAAGACAATTCCAACAAGATCAATAACAATCAATTTTAGTTTAAAGTAAAATAAAATTTTGATGTAAAATGAGTGTATTATAAATACTTCTGCTAGTGTATTTGTAGTGCATTCCAAACTCGCTCAAATCGGGTGAATTCCGAATATCGAGATCGAAAGACTGAAACACAAGAAGGAAGCGTTAACGAGACTCTTCGTCTCTTGCAAAAACCCAGCCTTCTCCATACATCCCACTTTATATCATGCTATTTACATATATAACGCCAAAAATTTTAATATTTCAAGCCTACCACCCATAGATAATTTTGATATGAAATATGACACTCATATATTTCATTTCTACCACCTATACCACTCTATAAACTTTAATATTTCCTTCCTTACACTTATATTTGATCTATGATTAGTAGTCATGAAATATTAAAATTTTAGATATTAGATACGTAAATAAACCTTAATAACATTAAATTGTGAAGAGAATATAGAGACTGCAGCAGTTGTTAAAGAGAAGTGATAGAAGGAGAAGAATTCACAAGTAAAATAGATAGCTGTTTTTTTGCCGAAGTAAAATTGACGTATTACGCATTCAAATGTAGTGTATATATATACGGGAAATAAGATTTTATGGTGAGAAAATTAAGTCAAATTTATACACACATCACATATGCAAGTTGCAAACCTAAGACCTTTTGATTCATTGCCAAAGCTCTCAAGCAACAAATCTAGATGAGGTGTGTTGATCAAAATAGTAGTAGAAGACGGCTTTGATGCAAGATGCCATTGAAGACCATTAGACCAATGATAGGTGACCCGAGCCAGCTCGAGCTCGACTCGTTAAAGAGTTTGCGAGTTTAGCTTATCGAGCCACGAGTTCGAGCTCGAGCGCAATTTGGCTCGATTTGAAAGCTCGTTGAACCGCTAAATTAAATTAAAATATATTTAATAATTAATTTAAATTAGAGTAACATTATATAATATATTTAAAATTAATTTTATATTAAAAATAAAAATCTAAAATTAAAAATCTAAATTTTTTTAATTTAAAACTAAAAAAATTGAGCTCAATGATTGAGTCAAACTTGAGCTTTACAAATAAGCTAGAGCTAAGTAAATGAGCTTGAGTCGAACTCGAGCTTAATAAGAACTAAATAAACTTGATATATCATCAAAAAATTACCTTGATCAGGCATGAATCTCGAGGCAAAATCAACCTGAAAACTTAAAAAATTAAATCCGGAATCACCTGAACTCTGATTTCAGCAAACTTAAAGTCAAACTGAGTGTTTCAGAAATACGAACCCAACGACACCAAATTCAACTCAATCCGAGCCCAAATCAAGCACCAGAAGTGCTGTTGGAAAGTTCATACCATAATTTGAGTTATCAAATTGTCTTTGATTTTAACGAGCTTATAGTCGAATCGAACGGCTCGACAAGAAGAATCCAACGAGACCAAGATCGCCAAATTCCGACATCATTAAGGCCTTCAAATATCTGATGAACGGTGCATGATCAAGGGATTCAATATCAACCGTCCATTCGACCACTCCCTATTTTCCCCTGCTCTCACACCTATTTACAAGCTATGCCACTCCAAAAAATCTATAAACATATCTCTCATTTCTCATGAGAGAGGACCCAAGCAAGAAGCAAGAAGCAAGAAGAAGAGAATAGAATATGGGTATTGCTGGTTGATGAAGAGTCATCTTTAGTGGGAGAGTTAAGGTTTGGTATAATGGGATTGGAGAAGGCAGTATTCTGGGAAACATGCGGTTCAGAAATGGTCTTAGAAGTTTGAGGTTTTGGGATTTGAGGATTGGTAATAGCTTGTGAGGAGGGAGAAGTGGTGTCCTTGATAGTTGAGGTTAGGTGTGGTTGCAGTTCAAGAGGATGGTTCGAGGCAGGGATTGTTGACAAGGGGTTCATAGTGTTAGTGATAATGGCGGTGGATGAAGACTGATCTAGGTGATTGTGACCAGTATGTTGTTTATCAATCACTGGATGGATTTGTGAGGGTGGTCGAGACCTCAATTTCCTACTAGCATCTCTTCCCCTAACAGAAGCAGTAGGATTCACAACCTGATCGAATGGCTCAGCGGGCTTTAGAGGGCATAGATATGAGTAGTGGATCAGAGACTTATAGAACTCACAAGAGGTTGGACGCCATTCGTATTGAACCTTCAAACCGAATACATCACCATCCAACGATATGAAAATTTCTTCAGGATATTTGGCCTCACAGTCCACTTGAACACAAACTCTTACGAAAGTAAGACGTGTTGTAATATCAAAAATCTGCTCCAGGATCGTCCAGGACGATCTGGATCGTCCTGGGACGATCAGTGGAAAGTTTGCTCCAGATTTTGCCCAGTTTTGCTCCAGGTGATTTTTTGTACACATCGTCCAGGCCGATCGGCACTGTAGAAAATATCGGCCTGAGCATAGTTCTGGGAATCGTCCAGGGCGATCGGGACGATCGAATTTTGGTCTGATCGTCCCGGGACGATCTGGCGATCGGCCGGGCCGATCTGAGTATTATAAAGCTGAAATCAGTCGTTTTGAAGAGAGACAAGTAGAAACAAGACCTCCTTTGACCACACCATTTCAAAATCCTCCATGGAAGAGAAACTCAACAGGAAAAAACCATCACGTAAGGATAAAAGTAGGAACACACCTTTGAGCGACTAGGTTTTTCGCATGGAACCAAGCAGAGCTTCATAGAACGGCCTCCTTCCGATGGAATAACCAACCAAGCATAAACTCTAATCTTGAGCTCCTTTGGACAACTTTTCCCCATAAAAAGGTATTATTTCAGGTTCGGAAGGGAAAAATGAGAGGGGTATATTTTCGGACAGGGATTCGGAGGGATCGAAGATGCTCAACCAGTTACGATGAGTTGAAGGGCAAGCCCCCACCACAGAAGAGGAAAGTGGGGGAAAATCAGAGGAGAAAGTATGAGGATCCATGAAGAGGGAGGAGAGTCCTCCGGCAAAGCCGGGGGAGGTGGGAAGTGGGTGGTGGTAACCAGTCGCCAAGGAGAAAAAAAAACCTAGCAGAGGGCTACCACATATGCCAAGGAGAAAACACGTTCTTATTTCAAACAACACTTAATTTTTTTAATTAGCTTTTTTTTCAACTATAATGTGATATTTGTAAAGTGGAATACTCCGTATGGATAATATCACTTTAGCTTTAAAATAATCCTAATATTGCATGACTAATGCTTCTTTTGGCACAATTTTGTTAGTGTTTTCTAAAGCAAATTTCTAGTACAAATTTTCTTATTTCTTTCTTACTCATTTGTTACTGCTTTCTTACTAGTTTGATTTATAATAACTAAAAAATTGTTTTATAAAGCAATACTAGGAAGAATCATCTGAATGTCATACTATAAAATTGTTTTAAAAATTTTTTGTACTAAAAAACTGCTTTCTTAATGGTTTGATTTGATTTTGGACCTTTATAAAGCATAAGACAAGACTGGCTATCCAAAAAGCTTATAATTTCTATATTAATTAGCTATTAAAACAGCAGATCAGGTTTACCATGCAGCTAGCCACAAAACCATTGTGACAAGCTAGTTACAGTAATTCTATAAGCCAAGACAAGTGTGCGTGCAAGCTGGCACGCTCATTTGAGTTCTGTGGGTGCTTGACTTGAGGTGACTTTTGAGTGGCATACTTGTAATTTTATGGTTGTTTTAATCAATATATTTATATATATTATCTCACCAAAAATATTCACTAGATGATCATTAATTTCAAAATATTATTTGAAGTGAAATCTTTAGAAATAAATTTATGATCATCTAAATTTTGATTTCAACAAACCTAAAATTGATCTGTCTCAAGTGATTCAATCTAGGCCCAAATGAACTCAAATGGCGCAATTGAGACTTATTTAAACGGTATAAGAAATTAATTGAAAGGACGAACTGGTTTTTAAATCTTGTGCTTATAATCAAATCTGATGGATTGATGAGGCAAATCCAACAGTGTTAATATCATTCGATTTCAAGGTTATTTAAATATTCAAATGCCGAATACATCTATGATTTAGGGGATTAATATAATTCATTCAATAGTGTTGCTAAAATCCCTCACAAAAAGTTACAAATAGTACTCTATTTTCTGAAGAGAGATTATAGAGTTAAGAGATTTGAAGAACTCTATCATATTACTCGATAATTGTCGTCGACAACCATCACAATCAACAATCGCGACTATCGTTGTGTAACAGCTGACATTCAGCCATATTATTTGACTTCGATTTTCTAAATGTACAAACCAGACCTCTAAAATTATTATGAGTTGATTGACATTGTATAATTGTCTCCGCTCTCTATTATTTCTTTTGTGATCCATTCATTGAGAATAGACAATTTTCCTCAATTTTATAATCCCATTTTTTTCAATCATAAAGTAGATTTAGCTCTTACATCTTTAATTATATAATAGACTAAAATTATAATGTATCTTATAATTTCTATCTATGCTCTCTTGATTTTTATATAAAGCTAAGATATTAAACACTACCTCTCTAACGCCTCAAATTTTCCAACACTATATATATATATATATGTTAATAAAATTATAATCTAAAATAATTTATAAAAATTAGATTTTTATATGTTGTATTACTAAAAAACATGATTAAGAAAATATTAGCAACATGATGACAAAATAATAAAATTAGTTGAATAATTTGGGAGGAGATTTTTTGCTGAAATTTATTTAAAATTTGTTTATGAAATTTGAATAATAAAAAATATTTTTTATACCAATTTAAGATATTTATTAAATTGATATCTGTTGAGAGCTTGAGGTAAAAGATCAATCTTTTAGCATTATTTCTTGACCTCCAAATGTTCCTCATGCCATGTTCTTGATTTTGTCCTTGGCTTTCTTCATTATCCAATTGAGCTAACATCTTGCATCAAAATAAGTGCAAAGTTCTAGTAGTGCATTATTGAGTTTAGAAAGTAGTATCTCCAAGCATATATTTGATATCATTAAAATAATCTCTTATATATGAAAGGTTTCGTGGGGTCAGCGAGCGACATTGACGTGAACTAATTTCCAAACTTTTGAACCAAGGGTTTATTTGGAATAATTTTCTCACTACTTTACTTTTTCAGATAATAATCATAATTTTGACTTCATTTGAGATGAATTTCTTTCTTCTTCTTAAAACAGTTTTTCAGTTAAAAATTAAAATTTTATATTAAAAAACTGCTAAAGAAGCAGTAAGAAAGTCATCCCAAATGAAGCCTTTATTTGACTATTGTGTTCTTGCTGCTTTTTCACTTCTTTTAAAAAATCCAGTGGTGAAAAAGCTATTTTTTAGAACCAAAACAGTTAAGTTGCTTTTGCTAAAATATTTCAAACGTAATTTTATAAAGTACTACAGTTATTCTAAAGGAACAATTATTAGGTCCTCCGACCGGACGTAGAGCTATGTCCGGTCGGAGCTAAAGTCGCGCCAAAAAAAATATAAAATACCGAGCAAATTTCGAGCAATACCAAACAATAACGAGGAATACCATCATGTGAAGGCCCAATACCGAGTTATACCGAGCTATACCGAGTTATACAAAAAATACCGAGTTTTTCCTAGGAAAAACTCGGTATTTTTTTGTATAACTAGGTATTGCTCGGTATAACTTGATATTGATCTTCACAGAGCGGTATTCCTCGTTTTTACCAAATAATACCTAGAAATGCCGAGCAAATACCGAGTTTTTTGACGGGATTTTAGTGCCGACCGGACGTTCTTTTACGTCCGGTCGGAGGACCTAATAATTAAGAGACTCTACATCAAAATTATCAAGCATAACAAATTAATAACATGAAAATGAACATATTAATTTATTACATAAATTAGAAAATTGAAAGATATTAATGTTTCTATAATCCTAATTAATATCCAGCCAACATGATTTGATTCAGAACAAATTTCAAATTCCAGTCAAATAAAAATCAAGCAGTTTTGCTTTCCTAAAATACATTGGGTTAAATTTTGAGTTCTAGCTATCCCATTTTTGTTTTTTTTTTTTGAATATTTAGATCAATAAAGTCAAATTCATAAACACATCATCTATATTAAATCCCTATCCAAAATTGTTTGATTGACCTAAAATCTTTTGATTGAATGATTGATTACTAAAACTCTCATCTAACAAATCAAAATGAGAGAAATTATTAGGTGTGGAATCTGGACCGGAGAACCGTCCGATTTTTATGAGTGAGAACAATAAAAGCTCAGTTTCTGTTCACCATTGAGTTTTTATTGTGCTCATTCATAATAATTGGATGCAGCTTCAATCCGGACTGTGCACGTAATAATCTCTCTCAAAATAACGAACGCCGTCACGAGGCCAATCAGAATGTGCCACGTTACCTTATGCCCGATACTGATTATGTGACACATTCTGATTGATCTCCTAACGACGATATGGATCCCATCTACAGAATAATTTCTCCAAAATGAGCTTCGTAGCTACCCCCAAAGTCAATTTCATTTCTGCAGTCTTCTTCGACGTCTCCGTTATTCTTCCCCAGGTCTATACATCCATAAATATAAATAAACCCTCTCTCCATTCGCTCAACCTCCATTCTTCGTTCTCTCACACTGCCCCATTTTCTTCTCGCGCAGGCCCTAGGTTTTTTCCGCGAGTGTATGGCAGTTAGCTTCCTGTCTCATGAGCTATCCGATCTCTGCATCGGCAAGCCGGCGCTGAAATCGCTGCCGATCTCCGCCACCGTCGGCGAAGCCCTCTTCGCCCTCCGTCAATCTGGTGAGGCCTATGTGAGCGTGTGGACTTCCGATAGTTCGAAGCCGGAGACGAAATCCTGCGCTGGAAAACTATGTATGGTTGATATTCTTTGCTATCTATGCGCAAAGGATAACATCTCGTCGCCGGCAGCCGCCCTCAAGAACCCCGTTTCCGTTCTACTTTCGAAGGAGGCAGCCGCCCTCGTGCGCTGCGTCGAGTCGCATTCGAGGTACTTGTTTGTTCTTCGATCTGCCGTGCTTTGATTGGCTTTCTTTGATTGAATCAGCAGTCCTGTTTATTTCGCTGCCGATTTGATGCCTGTTTAAGAATATATTTAATTACTGAATCAGTTCAGATCGTCAATGTTTCCGATGCGCTTTAATGGAATTTGCATTTTTTTTTTATTTCTTGCAAAATTAAGCGATGATTAAATCCTTCACTTCAAAAAGAGGAATAAAACAGAGTAAAGCAATTATTGCCTCGAACCCTTTTATATTTGATCGAAATTTGACCTCTGCTTTCCGTTTCCAGAGTTATTGATGCTCTCGACCTGATCCTGGAAGGTGCGCATATCCTATTAGTTCCCATACGGTCCCGCAAGAAGCTCCAGCCCCACCACTCCGGCATCTTCTGCTGGCTGACACCGGAGGACTTCGCCCGTTTCTTCTTCAACTCAATCTCCGTCTTCTCCCCCATCGCTGCCTGCTCCGTAACCCAGCTCGGCCTTGTTCGCTCCACCGACATTCTCGCCGTTCATCACCACGACCCGGCCCTCTCCGCCCTCCCCCTGATCCACCGTGCCCTTGCCGAACAAACATCCGTCGCGGTCGTTACTGAGGACCGCAAGCTCATCGGTGAGATCTCCCCTTCCACCCTCACCGGCTGCGACGAGTCTGTCGCCGCCGCCCTCGCCGTTCTCTCTGCCGGCGATTTCATGGCCTACATTGACTGGTGCACCTCCCCACCTGACGCCGCAGTTCGGGCCTTGAAATCATTATTAAAGAAGAAGGGGATGCATGAGATGGTTGAGCTAATGGATGTTGTTTCAAAGCCGGTACTTTCATCCTCGACGTCGTCTTCTTCGGACGAGGAAGGGGAGATAAGGAAGCGGCCGAGGCGATTGAGGAGGTTAGGGAGCTATTCTTCGAGGATGGGCCGGAGGTCGGAGGAGGCCATTGTTTGCCATCCGGGAAGCTCGTTGGTGGCCGTCATGGTTCAGGCTTTGGCGCACAGAGTAGGCTATGTTTGGGTAGTTGAGGAGGACTATGGCCTCGTCGGCATTGTCGTGCTTCGTGACATCCTCAAGGTTTTTAGAGACCAGTTTGCTGAGCAATTTCTTATTTCCTGATATTGAAGAACAAAGGTGGGAGAAAGGTTTTGATTTGTTTGATTAGTTGTTACCCTCTTTTCATTTAAGTTTCTGTATAAGAGTACCTTTCTCCTTCCTAAAAAATCTCTTTTGAGTTCAATAATGATGTCTTTACACTCGTAAACAAATGAAAGAATCGAGTTTATCAGATATTTGTTTTAAGTTATGGAATTTCTTATAAATTTATTTTAATGAAAAATCATCAATATGCATTGAAAAACTATATTTCTCATAAATCATTATACATACTTAATTTATTATAGCCATTTTCCCTAAAAAGTTTATAATGCTTTTCTAAAAAAAATTTCATATAAAAATACTAGATTTAGATATTGATGAGTAATTCAAGAAGAATTTTAAGGGATTAGTTTCATTTGTTGAAAAAGAAATGTAAAATAAAAGAAATAAAATCTAAAAGACAATTTAGGTGTTTGCTTTAGGGCAAATTATTGCATCCGGTCACCGGACACGGAAATAGGTTCAAATATTAATAAAATATTATTTTAAATTAAGCGTGTCAAAAGCACAGGTGAAGAGCATGTAAAGCGCAGTCAAAATGCACCTAAAGCACAGTCAAAGCGTAGTCAAAAGCGCAGTCAAAAGCACAGGTGATGTGGCATGTTTTTATTGGATGTCCGAACCTATTTTGCACGTCCAGTGACCGGATGCAATAATTTGCCCTGCTTTAGGGGCTATTTGGTTGGATTCTACTACGATATAAAATTTTTAAATATAGGAGTTTTAAAAATTTTGTTGTTTGATTGGATGAAAAAAAAAAATGTAAAGTAAATTAAATATAGTGTAAATTATTCAAATTCATTTTTTAGGTAAATCAAACCCGTCTAAATTTGATCGAAAACTATTTACATCTCAAGCCAGCTCACTTGACCGCAATCAATGAGCGCTGACCACCTCCACCAGCCTCCGGCCACGACCGCTAGCCAAACAACTCTTAAATAAAATGGAGAATAAGCCTTCTACTTGAGCTCCGGGTGCCCTTTTTTTTAAAAGAAATAAAACTTCTCTTACGCTGTGAGTTGGATATTATAGTATTACTTTTCTTAAATCATGTGAGTCACATGTTCTCTAGTAACAATTTTTATTTCATGGTACAATAAGATAATTTGATAGTTGGAGAATGGAGCATCATATAATGTCCCGTATTCATCTAAGGGTTCAAAAGTCAATAGAATATCTAGTTTAAATAAAAAATATTTAAAAAATATTTATAACAATAAATAAATATATAAAAAATGGCATCTTATTAATATAAAAAATATAATAAGCATATTTTAAACTATTTAATTTAAATTTAAATATTTTAATCTTTCTCTAGTCTAATTTATTGATTTTAATTAAATAAATTTTCTATAAAAGAGAATTTAAAAACTTTAAATAATTAAATAAAATAGATGAACTTTTTAATTAAAAAAATTAGTAATGTCAAGATAAATGATTAAAATGAGAAAAATCTAGAAGTAAAGAGAGAAATATAAGTAAAAAAAAAATTAAAATGATCTTCCCCTCAATGAAGAGAGATAAATAATGTGACACTACAATAAAATTTTAATATGGTCTAATAAAAATAAAAAATAAAAAAAGTAGGTAAGAGAAAAAGTGGGAAAAAGTGTGGGGGACCTCCACGTTTCTTAAAGTTTTTTTTTTCTTAACGAGAAAGTACTATTTTTAGGCCAGTGTAAATCCCGGTCAACCTAGCATGCAACCCACACCAATTTATACGGGCCAACACTTAAGGTTAAAGCTTTCATTGCTTGCCAAGGGATTCGAACTAGGGACCTGGGCTTTGCCCAGCCGGCTCTTCATCACCCGGACAAGCGCTGTCCTAATTCTTTAATCATTCTTCCGATGAACTCAGCTTCAACCAGCTCATAATGGCCATATCCAGCATTACAATTATTGTATCTATGGGATTTAGGTTAAGTTTGAGACATTTTTCTTAGGACATCACCAACTGAACATCATTCACCTATGTACAACTTCGGTGAGTGTCTATTCGAATGGTAAATGTAAACATATTTTTGTATTTTATTTATGCTGTGAGCAGTAAGACTCCAATATTAGGGTCGCACTATTCACCCGAATGGCAACCGAATGACATTCTCACTATTGTTGTTCTATAGATATGAGAAAGAACGTACATAAAATATTTTTTTCTTGTGTTAGAAATAAAATTCAGTTGGAGATTCATTATTATTTGATATGATTCTTACTGTCTTTTGAAGGTAAAAATAGATTTTTCTGTTGGAGATGTCCTTACGAATTTCTAAACATATTTTTATTATTTATTTTTTTTTTAAAGCAGCAAAAAAATATGATAAAAATTTACTCAAACTAATTCTTAGATCCTCAATTTGAGAGTAAATTTCTCAAATATTAATCATTCAATCTATTTTAGAAAATTGTAATTATTTTTAAATTTTTTTAAAATAATAATAATATAATGAAGTCAAACAAAACTGCCGAAAGATTGAAAAAAAAAAAAGGTGTTTTCTTTGAAAAGTTTATTTTTTGATAATTTTCTGAAGAGTGGTATCTCTTAGCCTTGTTTTAGAGTCAATAACAGTGAAGAAAATAAAATAAAATATTAATTATTTTATAAAATGATAATGAATTTAGTTTATTATTATTTTTTTTTTAACTGACGCCAGCTGGGCCTTCTTACAAATAATTAAATAACTCAGGTGTGAATGCAAAATTCACAAAAATATTTATTTCTGGTCAACTGATTTAATGAAGTGCCTTTACAGCCTGTGACATGGGTTCCTATTCTAAGTTGCTATTTTATTGTTTATATGGAAGCTTCCAGAAATTCTGTCAATGGGTTTTCAATTAATAAATATTTGGTATTTTGCATGATTTTTTAAAATATATATTTTATTTATTTTAAATAAAAAAAAAGGAGGAGAAGCCCACAAGATCTAAATAATAACAGAGCTAAACATTCTAACAATGCAACCTCTTAGACAAGTTTGACTGTCTAAGCTCTGAAGATATATTGTGAAGAAAATTGGCAATGGTCTAAGAACCTTACAAAAAAAATAATAATTGAGCAAGTAGAAGTTATGGAGAGATTATTCTGTGCGGAGTCTGAACGTATTCGGAGCCAATCTGGATGCTCTATATCATCTAATGCACTATGCATTGGGTGACGTGATATGCCTGAATTAGCATTCAGACGCCTCAGGACACTGCACGTAATAATTTTTCGAAGTTATGGGTCTTCATATGATGATGATTTTGAAATTTATTACAAGAAAGCTAAGCCTGAACAAAAAGGAAATTCAACTTGAAATTCCTCTTGATACCAATTTGAGGAGATAACCATCTGATAAAGGAGATTGAACAACATGATTAAGGGTCTATTTTTGGTAATTATAATTTTTTATAAAGGTGTTTGTTAAGCTAATGTTGCAGTCAAAATAATTTTTTTCGAAAATTACTATAAAAGTATCTTCATAAGAAAATAATAGCCAAGCAGAGCAATGGTTGTGATCATAAAATAAAAGAAGTTAAAAAAATAACCTAAACATATGCTTTGTTTGAGACATCTTTCTATAACAATTTATTAGCATAAAAATTTATTAAAAATAGCACACAAAAAAATGATCAAAAGTTGTCTCAAATGAAGCCTTATACTAATAGTCCCCATTAGGGGTGCAAAAGAGTCGAGCTCGAGCCAGGGGGTGTTCAAGTCGAGCTCTAATACCAAATAACGAGCTCGAGCTCGAGCTCAACTCGTCTTAGGAAACAAGTTGAGTCGAGTGACTTGGCAAGCTTGACTTGTCTCATGAAACAAGTCGAGTCGAGCGACTCGTCAAGCTCCTGTGTCGTCCGTGAATCCCGCTCATCGTGCCGAGCTACGTCGACCTCCATCGACCGTCGTCCCACGGCGAATCCTGCTCCCCCCTACGAAATTTGATTCCCGCGACGAAGCCCGCTCCCGCTATGAATCCCGCTACCATCATCAAATCCCGGTCCCGCATCAAAGGTCGCTCCCGCAGCGAATCCCGCTCCCACCATCAAATCCCGCTCCCGCCAACGAAATTTGATTCCCACTCTCGCTCTCGTGGCGAATCCCGCTCCTCTTACGCGAGCTACTCGACTAGCTATCAAGTCGAGCAGTGAAGTGTTCGAACTCGGGCTCGTTAAGCCGTCGAGATCGAAATTCTATTTGAGCTCGACTCGCGAGCTCAATAAGCTCGACTCGTCGAGCCCGTTAACGAGTTGAGCCCGAACCGGCTTGACTTGGTTGCACCCCTAATCCCCATTCCTCTTCTGTTTTTTATTAAGGATCTAAATTAGTGCTTAATTACATTAAAAATATGACATTTTTTTTGCATTTGGGATTATTATTTGGGATAAACTTCTTACTTTTTTTATTTTTTAGATAGCAATCATAAATTCTGTTTGGATACTATTTTTTCATTAATTTCAAAAAAAACTTTTATACAGAGAAGCTTATTTTTTAAGTATGCTTTAAAAATATTAATTTTCCAACAATAATTTTATTCCATAATTACAAAAAATTACCATCATCTCAAACGAATCAAATGCAATGAGAAGCCTAATTAAAATGATTAAGCCTAATTAAGAAGTTACTAATCTAACAATCTCACACGTAAATATATTGAGAGCAACTACTTTGGTCTCATTTAAACGATCACTATCAAAGAACTCCATTAAAGAAGAAATACTTAGGAAGACTGCTCTTCCGTATCGTCCTCTCGCTGTACGATCACTCACCACAAAAAAATAAAGAGACAGCTTTCCCTCTCGTCTTATAACATCTGATCCTTAAGGAAGCAAGGCTTCGTTTGGGACGACTTTTTTTCTGTTTCTTAAAATAAATTTTTAGTATAAAAATTTTAATTTTTGTACTAAAAAATAACTTTAAAAAGCATAAAAAAGCCGTCCCAAATATTAATTAAAAAATGAAGAGATAATATGGAGAAATTAGAATTCGTTCGGGATAGTTTTCTGAAGTTTTTTTCAAATATTCTTTTAATATAAAAATTTTTAGTTTAAAAAGTTGTTTTAAAATGTACTAAAAAAATTGTCTCAAACGAAGCATAAGACCATCTTCAACCTAAAAACCCAATTTCCCCTCCAAAATACAGTAATTTATTTTTAATCGAACACCATTTCTTTCTCCTCTTTCCCGCCTTTTTCTTATTATTATTATTATTATTATTATTATTATTATTATTATTATTATTATTATTATTATTATTATTATTATTATTTTAATTGTTTTTTTTTCCTCCTCTCGTTTTCATTTTGCCGTGTGAATAAGAAGTTTCTTTTAAATAATAATAATACCATAAAAATACTATTAATGCTATTCTACTACAACTACCCCTAAAATAAATAATAATATTTAATTATATTTTGATGGTGGTAACATAAATTAGAGGTGTAGGCTTATTTGTGAGTCTGCTTAAGCTCAACTAAATAAATAGCTGAAGTCGAGGTTGATGAGCTTAGAAAGCTCTGTTAGGAGCGGCTGTAGCGTTTTATAAAATTAGTTGCGAAATTATAGTGGAGAAAATAATTTTATTATTTTGATTACAAAAGCAATTTTTCATTATAAAAATAAATAAATAATAGTCAAATGAAATTATGGTTATTAATATTAGCGGCGGAGATGATTGTCATAGTTATATTTAAAAATGATTTTTTAATGCATATCAAAATTTCATGATTCGGGTTTTTAGTAATTTTACACTTGCGGTTTCATTAATATACTTAATAGCTCCTTAATTACATTTAGTTAATCTTAAATTTCTTTTGACTTACATTATGTTTATAGTCCTCAGTGAGTAGAAGGTTGGATATTATTATTGTATTTGATATTTTAAGGTTTATAAAAACACATTTCATGTATGTTCCCTATGGATTTATAAATGGTTTAATATACTTATAAGCCTGCACCCACACACCCGCACCCGCACACCCACATATGCTCGCTGCCTCGCCCGCATACACTCGCTTCCTCACCCATAGGCTTGCCAGCTAGCCCAACTCTCACCCGCATGAGCTCACGTCTGGCTGCAATATGGTTTAACGAGTTGGCTTCGGATTTGAATTTTTGATCCATTTTTCTGATTGAGTCAGGTAAGGGTCGGGTTCAGGACAGGTCAATTGAAAGCGGTACAATTTTGGATTGGATCCAAACCCAACCCAAAAACTCATCTTGACACCCTTAGTTTAGAGAAGGACCCAAAACAATTGTAACATGAGGAATTCTCAACTGCTTCTTCAGTAGGTTCTGCAGCTAGGACTCCTGCAAGGTTTGTTCTTGATGTTAGTAAGCAATTGTTAAAAATGGCGTGCCTCTAGTATCTTTCAAGATAAAATTGTTCAAGTTCCAGCAATTTTTGCACTGAAAAGTAATCATTTTGATTCCGAGGAGAGTTCGAGTTTGTTATTGATTCAAGGTTTAGTTCTTGAAGTCATTCTTCCAAGGTGAAATGAAATCCTTCTAATCTAGCATCAATTGCAAACCAAGATGTTGTTGAATCTGTTAAACAGGAAAGAGAACAGCGAAAAAAGGAATTGGGAATTGGAATCTCTACTTCACCTGTTTCAAGTACTGCAAACTTAGAAGTGACTGATGAGTGGTATAATGGATCGAGTTCTTCCTTCCTTCTGATTTGAAGATGATAAAGGTATTGAAACAATCATTCATATAGAACCAATTAATTGTACAGCATCAAATGTCTAACAGAAGTTGCACCGGCGAATTTAGAAATTCCGATTCTTCACTATTTAGGCTTCGTTTGGAACGGCTTTCTTTTTGCTTCTTAAAGCAGCTTTTTAAGTTGGTACAAAAATTAAAAAGCTGCTTTTAAGAAGCAGAAAGAAAGCTGTCCCAAACAAAGCCTTAAGCTTGGTTTGGGGTGGCTTTCTTGCCACATCTAAAATTGTTTTAAAAAGCAATAAAAAAGCCGTCTCAAACGAAGTCTTAATCTCCACCTCTACTTTTCAACTACCTCAATCAATGGCATCTATGTTATTCTCCATTTCCTCTTAATTTAGTATATATGATCTACTGTGCTCTGTAATTACCTATGACTGATGGAAATGCATTGAATACAAGAGCTTCTTCTTCTCTGCTCATTTCTCTGCTGCATATACTGTGTATTGTCTTAGCTGCTCTCTACAAGTTTCTACAGGTATTTCATGAAGGTATCAGAGCCATATGCATAACAGCAAATGGATACTCCTCAGAACTCTTCCACAAATAACCCTCCTCTACCTATCTCTCAGATTATTCCCACTGAAACTTTCAATTTCAGCTTCCTTAAAATTCCTGATTTCTAATATCAAGAATGCAGTTCATATTCAGCTTTCTGTTGATAACTATCTCACCTGGCGCACTCAAATACATAAAATATTCCTAGCCAATGGTTTTTGTTGGGTACCTCGACGGCTCCACCACATGTCCATCCAAGCATCTTCTCTCCGACACCGGCAAAGCTTACCTTAAATCCCTTGTATTCCCATTGGCTCCTACTAGATCAAAATCTAGCTGTTGCTCTCTTCTCCACAATTTCTCCTCATTGTTACCTTATATCATCAACTTGGAATATTGTCATTCCATTTGGACAACATTTGAGCGCCGATTGTTCTCCACAAATTGCTCAAGAGTTATTCAACTAAAGAATGAACTCCATTCGCTTACTATGTGAAATTAGTCGAGATGACTAATTACCTTTCCATGGTTAAACGCTTGGTGGACAACATTGCCTCTGCTTGTGGCTTTATAGAAACAAAAGATATCTTCCTATATTATCTTAAATGGTCTTCCTGCTAACTATCAATCCTTCAAAATGGACATTCATACAAAGCTCACTCCCATTTCGCTTGATGATCTATACTCCCTTCTCTGTAGCGAGGAAGTCAATCTTGCCATTGATGCCGCCAAAGAACTCTCCCTATCGGATCATATCGCCCAAACTGATAATTAGTATGCTTTCGCCTCCACCAGGGGTCGTGACTGTCAACACTTCAATTTTTGTGAACGTGGTCATTCATCCTTCTACACTACACCTAAACACCTCCTTTGCTTCCAGGGGCGGCAATACGAAAAAATATGTGTATTGCCAAATATGTGGCAAAAGAGGCCATTCTGCCTTCTCATTCTGGCATCATGCAAACCTTCAATCATTCCCTCTGCCCCTCATGCCTTGCTTGCTAAATAGTCTCCCCTAGTTGCTCCTCCATGTTACCTAGAAAGTAGTTCCATTGCTCATTTAACACAAAAACTTCACTCCGTACAAGACGCCTCTACCTATCAAGGTTCCGATCAGGTTCTCATCGGCAACAATACAACTCTCACCATTGCTCATTCAGGCAATAGTCTTCTACCTACTCCCTCTCATGCTCAAACTATCTTCTCTTTTACATGTTCTTCACATCTCACACAAACTTCTTTCCATTTCAAAATTTGCTGGTGATAACAATTGATATATCATTTTCTACTCCTCCGATTATGTGATCAAGCATCAGATGTCGCATCAACCTCTTCTCCAAGGCCCATGCCTTAATGGTCTATACCCAATCTCTGCCAGATCTTCAATTCGGGCTTCTCCACCAACAACCTTCCTCACTGCCTCTGCTACTTCAAGTCATTGGTACAAATGTTTGGGGCACCCAAATTCAGCCACTAATTTTGTTATTGCAAAATCTTTTCCTAGTCTATGTATCTCTTCCTCTTCTTCTATATGTACTTCATGTGTTGTAGCTAAAAAATCATAAATTACCCTTTAATGAATCTACTAGTTTCTCTACTACTCCTCTTGACCTTATTCATTGGGGTCCTTCCTCCGTTGTATCTACAAATGGTTTTCGTTTTTATTTAGTTCTAGTTGTTGATTGTTCTCATTATAGTTGGATAGACCCTATGAAATATAAATCATATACTATACCAAATTTCATTCATTTTAAATCATTCATTGGAAAACACTTTCATAAAAATATTCAAACTCTATGTACTCATGGAGGTGGTGAGTTCCTCAACCAAAACCTTCAAAATTTTCTAGCTCAATGGCATTCATCACCAATATACATGTCCTCACACTCCTCAACAAAACGGTGTCGTTGAATGCAAACATCATCATCTTGTTGAAACAGTCCGCACTCCCCTATGTGAATCCAAATTATCCTATAACTTCTGGGTTGATGCTCTCTTCACGGCCGTATATCTCATGAATCTACTACCATCCCCAAATACATTCTACATATCCCCTTTTCAACTCCTCCGCAATAAACCTCCAAATTATTCTCATCTTTGTGTATTCGGCTGTCGTTGTTATCCCTGGCTTAACTCATATACCACACATAAGCTTGCACCCCGTTCAACCCCATGTATTTTTCTTAGCTATGCTTCAAATAAAAAAGGTTACAAATGCTATAATCCCAACATGGGTCGCATCATTGTATCCAAACATGTTCTATTTGATGAATCCATCATACCTATGATTATTCCATCTCATCCCTCTTCTTCCACAGAAAACCATCCATTTCCTTTCCCTCCCTACATTCTTCCCTTCAATGCACCTCTTCTTCCACTGCTACAGCTCCTGCAAATAATCCACCATCTCCCTCCTCACCACATATATATATACTCTACAATCGCTACCTCATCTTCAACCACCTCCTATATTTCTCCCACTTCTCCTCTACCCACAGCTCCACATCAAATTCACCACCCAATGATCACCCGTCTCCACACAGGTTCACTTAAACCTCGCCAAATTCTTGATCTCAGCCATACCATTCAAACCATCCCTACAAATTACACTTCAACAATTAAATTTCCTGAATGGCGTCAAGCTCTTTCTGCAAAATTCAATGCTCTGCAGGCTCAAGTTACATGGACACTTGTTCCTCAGCCACACCACAATGTTATTGGATGAAAATAGATATTTAAAATAAAAAACACTGACAGTTCCATCTCTCGATATAAGGCATGTCTTGTTGCTTTAGGATTCAAACAGGAGTATGATCTTAATTATCATGAAATATTTAACTCGGTAGCTAAATCTCCAACTATTTGCCTCTTTATGACAATTTCTCTTCAATTTCAATGGAAAATCATACAAATTTATATAGCAAATGTGTTTCTTCATTGCTATTTAGAGGAAATAGATTATATGATTCAACCCCCAAGGTTTCCAAGATCCTTAATATCCTAATCATGTATGTCTCCTAAAAAAGCTCTCCAAGGCCTTAAACAAGCCTCACATCAATAATTTGTCTCTCCTCCTACCTTACTCTTCAAAGGTTTCATCTCTAGCTCAGTTGATTCCTCTCTAATGATCATCAACAACAACAATATTCGTGTCTACTTCTTAATATATGTTGATGATATCTTTGTCACCGGTAAAGATCAATCTTTTATTACCAATGTTTTCCACAAACTCTAGCTGCATTTTAATAAGCGCAATTTAGGGAAACTATCTCAGTTCCATGTCCTTGATGTCATCACAACAAACACCTCTTATCATCTCTTTTAACATACACTATTTTGACAATTGGTCGACTCTCTTCAATATCTTACCTCTAACCGCCCTGACATTGTGTTTTTCGTAAACAAAATTTGTCAAAACATGCATAATGCATTGGAGTGTCATTTTCAGTTTACTTAAACGCATACTTCCATACTTAAAAGGCACCTCCTCTCATGGGTTGCTTCTCCAACAAGGGGATCTTCAACTCCAAGACATTTCAGATTCGGATTAGGACCGAAGAAACCAATGATTGCAAGTCCGGTGCTTGTTTTTGTGATTTTATAGGTCCAAATCTCATCACTTACTAAGAAAAACAAACTACTGCAACTTGTTCTTCTACAGATGCTGAATACCGATCACTTGTTGCCACCACTACTGAAATCATTTGGCTATGTTGTCTTTGCCAAGACTTCTCCCTAAAATTGGACAACATTTCTGCTCTATCTATTGCAAGCAATCCTATTTTCATGCAAGGACAAAATATATTGAGATAAATCATCATTTCATCCGTGAAGCCATTAACTCTCAGCTCATTACAGATAATCACATCTCCTCAACATATAAGATAGCAGATATCTTCACTAAGGCCCTACCTAATTCCACATTCAACGCTCTCCGACACAAGTTGACGATCTGCACTTCCCCTCAATCCTGAGGGCGGTAACAAAAGCTGCACAGCAAAAATTGGAAAATCCGATTCTCCACTATCCTCCGCTCCAGTTCTACATCTGCTGCCACCTTTGCCTGCAACACTACAGGGTCACATGTATAGCTGTACCGTGATTTAATCTCCACCTCTACTTTTCAACCACCTCAATGGCATTTATGCTATTTTCCATTTCCTCTTCAGTTAGTATATATGATCTACTGTGCTCTGTAATTACCTATGACTGATGCAAATGTATTGAATACAAGAGCTTCCTCTTCTCTAGCCATTTCTCTGCTACATATACTGTGTATTGTCTTAGCTACTCTCTACAAGTCTCTACAGGTATTTCATCAATGTCAACCGTTAAAGTGAGACATATAAGGTCATGTATGACTTGTGAATTGGATGGGTCAAAGTGGAATGATATGGGCTTACCGAACTGATAAGATAAAGATATTATAAGCCTAAAAATTTCTTAGAAAGGAAAAAAAGTGGTGCACTTCATCTTAAAAAAATGCTTATTAATGACACAAAACAAAAGGTGATGCAGGACTACATGCATAATTCGGAAACTTGCACAAAATATTTTAAAATCAATTTCAGATTTCGTTATTAGTGATTAAAACATCAAAGTAAAACTAATAAACGGTCACTTCCGTTTAAGCCAAATTACACAAGATGCTAAACGGAATCAAAACACGTAGGAAAATTAAAGCAATGCATGCGGGATAGTTTCTAACATAACCCTCGTTTAACAACGAGATCCAAAAGCAAAGAAGTAACAATTCCTACGAATACTAGTGGATGGCGATAAGTAGACACAATCTCTTGCTTTGAACAACTTCTCTCAAAGAAATTAGAATTTGAAAGTAAATGAGTCAAGGAAGAAAATTACCTTCTCGAAGAAGCGTCGAAATTCACCACGTACCTTCCACTAGTTACTCCTTCCACGACAATTATGGGAGGACGGAATTTCTAGAGATCCGTCCATGATTTGAATCATGCCGACGAAAGAAATTTGAAAAGATCCACGCCACCTTGGCCGTTGGATGTGAGGAAGGGATCAAACTCCGGATCGGTCAAGCATCAATCATGTAAAGAGAAAACAAACTAGAGAGGGAGTGGAAGGGAGGTGGCGGTGGGGAGAAGGAGGAAGTTAGGTTGAGAAGAGAACTAGGTAGGGTGGAGGAAAAAGTGTTGTATTCTTCATGCCAAAATTAATCTCAGATTTTTAAGTAGAAGTGGAGGGAAAAATCTGAGATTTGAATTTCAAAAGACAAGTAATTAGGAGCAATAATGTAGCATTAAGGAGGTGGGGACCATGGGGGAGGCCGGCGCATGGTGAGAGGGGAGGGGAGTGGGTTATGTGGAGAAAATTACAACTCTTTCCAAATTGATCCCTTTAATTTAGGAGAAGAAAAATTCCACCTAAATCAAATTTGCCTCAAAAGTACAAGATGAAGGCTATAAATAGCCTAATACAAAGACATAAAATAAAAGACTAAAATACCCTCGAGGGGCTACAAGACTCAATCCCTCAAGCAAGGGTAAAAAGGGAAAAAATGCAGAAATAAAATACATCAAAATAAAATGACCAAACTAAAATCAAAAATACATCGGGCAGATTGTGGTCGTAGATCTACGACCACGTCGATGGTAGACTTTCCAACTGATGTCCCCATCAAAAGGAGAATTGTTTAATTTGCTTTATACTGTGTAGACCTCTTAAACTAATTAAAAAGATCAAATAAGATAAATCTGCAAACCACATTCATTAGAATCATCTTGACTAGAACAAATACTCAGCTCTTTGATCAGAATACAATTAAGTATAGCGACTATAAGCATTTCAAATATATATTTCCCACTAGAAAATAACCTGATAAAAGGCAAATTATATGAACAAATAAAATCACTCGGGACATTTTCTTCAGCTGCAAATTCATTGTTTTAATACAACTATAACAAGCTCACCTCATGGGAGTCAATAGTTGATCATCAAATTCATCCACTTTGTGTTGCTATTGCCATATCTTCCATTGTTGTCTGCAATATAATTTCAGTTGGCTTTGGGCATCCCCTTAACCATTCATGGCCGAGTTGTGCTCTTTCATTATCTCCAAACCCAAAAACCAGACCCTTATTTGTTACTGCAACGGTGTGATACAGTCCTGTGCTGATTTGGGAGACATAATGAGACCGTAGATTATCAAGGATTCGAGGCTGCAAAACTTTGTCTGAACATCCACGGTCAGAGAAGCCCAAACTACCAAAGCCCATCCATCCAAAGGCAAAAACAGAGCCTTCATCTGTTACAACGAAAGTCTTTCTCTTTCTCGCGCAAACCTGTGATTAAAGCCAATAAATGATGAACTTATCAAAATGCGTGCAAGTTCATGACTGCAGGATAAACTAATTTGTTTCATACCAATATTTTTTTTTTCTTTTTTTTGTTCTAATGATGTGCAGAGCCAAATTGAGAAAAAAAAATTTCCTTTCAAATGAAATTATAAAAGATCCACTTAAAGTTAAGGAGGAAGTTCAAGTACTTATGTTCATTTTTTCATGTTACAAGACATGTTCCGCAATCTTATGGAAATGTAAAAGAACCTCCATAATTTACTTCGAATTCTACACTCCAATATGCAATTTTTACTCGGTTATGTAAATAACTTAATAAGGTAAAATCTAATGAAGAAATGTACAGAAATTTTATGGAAAAAAAGTTGGCTGCCTTCAATATGGATTACTGGAGAATGAGCATTATTAACTTAGAAAAATAAACTAAAACTATATTGCTGAAAAAGTTCTTCATAACCAAGATAATTCAAACACATCATGCACTACTCACGTATATCATGCCATTACTGACTCATAAAAATGTGCAGCAAGTGCTGGACTATAAAAGAAGGTTCCATATGCCCCCAAAGTCTCTAAGAATGCAGAAATGACACGTGCCACAA
Organism: Dendrobium catenatum; assembly: GCF_001605985.2. NCBI lineage: Eukaryota > Viridiplantae > Streptophyta > Magnoliopsida > Asparagales > Orchidaceae > Dendrobium > Dendrobium catenatum. The sequence continues at coordinate 599,305 of NW_021318705.1, forward strand.
ACCTGGACAGCAAGGTGGCCTTTTAGGCTGTTCAATAATTCTGGACTAGTTTTGTCATTCTCATCTCCATGTCCTAGAGCTCCACAATATCCTCTACCCCAAGTATAAACCTGCAAAGGCAGCAATTTTTAGCATATTAATCCGGATGTACCTAAAAAGGGAGATTTACATACATACCACCTAATATTATTCTATTTACATATTTAACACCTAAAATTTTAATATTACATACATACCACCCATAGTTCATATCAAATAGGAGTAGTATAAATGAAATATATGAGTGGTAGGAAAGAAATATAAGTGGTATATTTGATATTAAAATAATCTAGGGTGGTATGCATGTAATATTAAAATTTTGGGTGTTAGATATGTAAATAGGATGTTATAAAGTGGTATGTATGTAATTTTCCAATAAAAAAATGCATAACGGTATACAACAATCTCATGTCGGGAACAAATCTTACATATCCATTGGAATCTAGTGCCACCGCATGTTCATCCCCAGCCGATACACGGACAACATGAATATTTTTCCTGTTAAATGATTTAATAGCTTTAGGAAGAAGCTCATCATGTTGATCACCATGGCCGAGGCAGAAATTGGAGCATGAACCAAAAGAATAAACAGTTCCATCATTAGTTAAGGCAAAGCTGTAACTTGCACCAGCAGCAACCTGAACAACATGGCCAACACCCTCAAGTGATTCAACTTTTGTAGGAGTGGGACGGTCAAGATTGTCTCCATGGCCAAGCTGTCCATGGGTGTTACTTCCACAAGTGAATACATCGCCTTCCTTCGTAAGAATTACAGTAAAATTAAGACCAGTGGCAACCTATGAAGAACATAATATAAAAAAAATTAAGCGTTGGATGCGATTCATAGAAAGACTAATAAGATTGCAATGAATAAATATACATCATATGCCATATGTTATCAATAATTGATGTCCTGAATTAATATGCAAATCCTATAGAGCTACAAAAATCAGGATGAAACTAAATAGAACTATAAACGCAAGGAAGTTTTGCCACAGTCCTCTGGGGAACTAGAGGGTATTGGTGATACTAAGCACAATTCCATATTCAACAAAAATCTTTTGATCTTTAGCTTCACAGGAACCAAGCTTGCGAGCATCATTATGTTTGAAGCCAAGTTCGTAGAGAAGCACAAGAGCATATACCTATCTTATTATATCAAGGTTCCAATGGAGAATAAATATGTTCATATCCACAAAAATAACAAGAATAATATGAAGTAAAACATAACATTTTTATATTCAATGGGAAACAATCTTAAGGTTTTCTCAAATTAGATAAATAAGTTAGAATAATTTAGTAAAAGGTATAATATGTTTCCAAATGTTGGATTTGTTAAAAACAAATCAGGGAGATTTGTTAAAAAAATTTGGCAAATTGCTGCTTATCAATAAAAATCTACAAAATGAAGAACAAGCTCATTAAAAAAAATTACAAATCATGATTTATAGAGATCAAACGCAAGATCAAATTAAAAACATTACACAAATGACCAACACGTTCAATTTGAAGTAATCGAAAGCAAGTTCTATGAATCCCGTATCAATAAAAAATAAAAATAAATAAATAAATAAATAATCCCCTTTCATTGTTGACAATTATCATGCCTTGTTGCACCAATCAGGTGAGCTACTTTTCTATGTCATTTGTTGTTGGTTGGCTATACTTGTCATGAAAGTCATCCAAAATATCTTCCTAAAAGATATTAGCAGTTGGGCGATCTTGAAAGCTAATGTAATCTGGCATTCCACCAATGATAGGTGCATTTAATCATTACATGGGCCACCAATGATGTCTTCCCCTTTGGCGAACAATCAACATCAACATCAAGCCTTTGTCCCATGATAGGAAATACTTGAGTTCACAAGTAACCCTAAGGTAATACTTGAGTTCGCAAGCAAACCTAGTCGAAATTAGCCCAAAACCAGAGAGAAAACTGCTGTCCCAGCAGAAAAACAGCAACCTTGCAGCAGGTATTGCACCCAAACAGTGGAAAATAGGGAAAGAAAACAAAGTTTTCACTAGAAAGAAAACAAAGTTTTCTCTTTTAATGGCCAACATTCGGCACCATAAAGCATTGCAGGTCTCACCACCATCTTATAGAACTTTCCCTAAAGTTTGAGGG
>NW_021318705.1:601583-699885 GCF_001605985.2 Dendrobium catenatum
CTTGTGTTTGAACACAAGTAATAACTCATGCATACATATCTTTAATGATTTGAATATAAGCGTTATTAACTCCTTTCTTTTCAAGAACTCTCCATAGCACTTCTCTTGGAACTTTATCATATGCTTTCTCTAAATCAATAAATATCATATGTAGATCCTCCTTATCCTCTCTATATTTCTCCATCAAACCACTCAATAAATGTATGGCTTCCATAGTAGACCTACCCGGCATGAATCCAAATTGATTTTGAGAAACATTAGTATCACGCAGCAACCTACGCTCCATAACTCGCTCCCATAGTTTTAAAGTATGACACATTAACTTAATTCCTCTATAATTCACACTCATGTGTATCACCTTTATTCTTAAAAATAGGAATTAACACACTCATTCTCCACTGATCTGGTGAACAATCCATGTAAAAAAAAACCTTCTCCATTTGAGTCAACCAGCCCTTGACCTCAACTATGTTTGTACTTCTCAAGAACCATGGTGACCTCATTTTGAAAAAAAAATCCAACCAAGTATTATGCACAGTAACAAGTATAACAAGCACGGGTGCCTTGGACATCCCTACCACTAATTTGGGACAACAGCCCAGTTGGGTTTGAAATAGGTTGTGCTCAAGCCATCATTTGATTGTGTCGCCATTAATAAAGTTCTCTCTCAATAATCGTCCCCTATAGTTCATAGTATCTCAATTGTCTTTAGCAGAGTTATGTTGACTCCTAATATGAAATACCGTTTTCTGTCATCATCTTGGTTCCATCTTCAACATGTCCCACTATTTGCAAAACAGCATACCGTCATACTCATCTATGGAATTAATTAACTGATGCACACTATTGGATGATGTCTCCTAAAATTCTATCCACACTCTCCCCATAAGTAGAATATCTATGGTATAATATCTTGGACAATAATATTATTTCATATAATGACCACAAAAACTTTACAGATAACATCATCAGGTCAAGTCAATCTATCGGTAGAGAACCACCTATCAAAAGCCTTGGCGAGACAGTCAGGTTCAATACCCTCTTACTCATCTCATTTTTGCATTTAAAATTGACGGCATGATCAAAATAGTCCCATTTGGAGGAGTTGTGGTCCCTCAAAATAGTTTGGGACTATTTTGGTCTCTCACAAAGAGTTGAGGGGACCATTTGATGCTTTTTTCGATAAAATAAGCAACATGCTTGCTGTAAGGATGTGTTTTTAACCTAGAAACTAGTACACTAATTTATGTGGAATCATCATCAACAACAACCATATCCTAACTAGTTTGAATTGGCTGTATGAATTCAATATTTCAATTCATTACTATTTAAGTGTTATAACCATGAAACTGCAAATTAAAATATCAAAATATTAAACAAACATTGAATAAGAGTCAACTTTACAAGCCTGGTTTTGACGATCAAGCAAATACAGTAATATGATATGACCTGCCATGTTTTACCCCATTCAACACCTTAGAATTATGAATATGGTTTATCTTGAACTTGTATCATTTTTATGGCTAAAAAGGATTTTCAAAACTTAAAACTAGCTTGCTAATATTTTGAAGTTTAATCGATTTACTCTAATTTAAGGATGGCTTGCTCAAAATTATAAGAAAAACTACAGCAATGTAATTCAGAGGGAAAATGTAATACAGAGACAATTGCACCAAAAGAATGTTGTGTATCTATTGTACACACCAAATACATTACGTGATAGAATGTCTTTTTATAAGAAGAAAACAGTAAGTTATAATACGTTTGAATCAGTTTCTAGTAGGTCGGCTAACTGTAGGAGTAGTGTTTAGTTGTGAAATCTGCAGGAATCAGGTGATGTAGTGGACAAGCCGTTGCTAGATGAGTAGGAAGGAGTTGAAGAACCGGATGTGCATTATGCTAGTGTGTTAAAAAGCCCCCTTAAATTAAGTATCTTGTTGACAGATACTTAATTTGTCAATCTTTTGGCGAAGAGTGGCTTGGTGAAAATGTCCTCTGGTTCATCGATTGAAGAACATCAATGTTTTTATTTTTGATATGATTACTAATGAAATGGTAGTCGATTTCTATGTCCTTTGTTCTAGCATGAAACACCGGATTGTTTGCAAGTGCTAGGGCTGAGATGTTATCACGGTAGATTTTGGGAACTCTGAAATCTGTGAGTAGTCGGCGGAGCCATATGACATCGAAGGTGGCTAAGGAGAAAGAATGATATTCTGCTTCAGTTGATGATTTTGCGACTGTTGATTGTTTCTTCACACTCCGTTAAATAAGATTGTCACCAAGATAAATGCAGAAACTTGAAATGGAATTTTCGTTCGTTGAATCAACAGCCCAGTCGGCATCGCTGTAAGCAATGAGGTTGAGATCACCAGGTGTGATTGGAAGACCAAGATTCTATGTTCCTTTAAGGTATCAGAGAAGTCTCTTGAGAGCTTGGTGATCAGCATTTGTGGGATTTTGCATATGTTGACAGAGTGCATTGGTGGCATAGGCAATGTCGGGTCTCGTTAACGTGAGATAATTTAAGGAGCCTGCGAGTTGGCGGTAATGAGTGGGATTATCATATGGATCGGTGTTGGACATCTTCTTTGAGTGTTTGGGGGACATTGGGGTAGCAACAGGTTTGCAAGAGAGAAAACCAGAAGAATTTAGTAGTTCTCTGGTATAGTGTGTCTGGTGAAGGAATAAACCTTGATTTGTTTGATTGACTTGAATGCCAAAGAATAGAGAGATAGTGCCAAGCTGTTTAAGGGAGAATGAGGCTTGCAATTGAGAGAGTAGATGATGGATGACTTCCGAATTATTTCCTGTGAGCAGTAGCTCATCCACTGATATGAGCAGGTACAACGTTACATCTGAATTTATGTAGATCATGAGAGACGGGTCAGCCAGCTTTGCTGAATTGAAACCCGAAGGCTTGAAGGAATGATGTAAGCTTATGAAACCACTGACGGGAGGATTGGTTAAGGCCATATAGCCTTGTGTAGTTTGCAGACATGCTGCGGTTGCTGAGGATCAACAAATCTCTGTGGTTGCTGCATGTAGACTTCATCATTGAGTTCTCCGTGGAGAAATGCATTTGCTACATCATTTTGTAAGGTTGGCCATTTCCTTTGAAAAGCTATAATGAGAAAGACACGAATCGTGGGCATTTTGGCTACTGGGCTAAACGTGTCTGTGTAATTGATGCCAAACTGTTGATTCTAGCCTTGTGCGATGAGGCGTGCTTTGTAGCGATTAACCGTGCCATTGAGATGTAACTTGATTTTGTAAGTCCACTTACATCCAAGGATTGGAGTGTTGGGTGGGGGTTTGATTAGGGACCAAGTTCCTTGTTTTTGAAGTGCTAAGAATTAAACCGACATGGCCTGTCTCCATTGGGGATGTTTTGTGGTTTGTAGGTAAGTTGATGGTGTGGTTTCAGGTTGAGACTGTGCAGAGAGATCAAAGATCTTTTTGGGTTTAAGGTGGCCTGTCCTGAGCCGAGTTTGCATATTATGAGTTGAGTGTAGGAGCTGCGGTAAGGTGGGAGTGGGAGGGTTATTTTCAGGTGGTGGGGAAAGTGGGGGCTAAATTGATTCAGTTGTGGTGTTAGTAATTTGGCTGGACAAAGTTGGTTCGAGGATAGTTTGAGTGGAAGCATTATGTTGGATTGAATATGTGGAGGTTGGAATTAATAGTAAAGGAGAAGTTGGTGTAGTGATGGAAGGGGGACAGATGAGGGGGGAAGTGGATGTTGAGGGAAAAGTTTGCTCATGAAACTGAACGTGTCGAGAAATTATAATTTTCTTATTTTGAGGATTGAAGCATCTGAAGCCGTTGTGGGAGGTGGAATATCCTAAAAATATACGGGGATTGGAACTAGGTACAAGTTTATAGGGGCCTGAGGGTGAAGCCGTGGAAAATAGAGGCAGACGCAGGATTGAGGTGATCATAAGTGGGGTTGAAACCGTGGAGCAAACTATAGGGTATTTTGAAATTCAGAGCAGATGTAGGTAGTCTTTTTATTAGATAATTTGATGTTTGCACGGCTTCTGCCCAGAATTGTAGGGGTAAATTGGCTGCATGAAGTAAGGTCCTACTGGTATCAAGAAGATGACGATGCTTCCTTTCAGCTAATCCATTTTGCTCCGGAGTGTATGGACAGCTAAATTCGTGAGTGATGTCGTTTGTTAGTAAAAAACTATTTGAAATTATTACTATTGTATACTCCTTCGGCATCGGAGTAGAAAGTTTTGATATGTTTATGAAAGTGGGTTTTCACCATTTTAATGAATCGTTGAAGTAGTGGAAGTGCTTCATTTTTGGAATGCATTAAGTATAACCAATAGAATCAAGTGTTGTCGTCAATGAACACAATATAATATCGATAGCCATGTAATGAAGTTATTGGAGATGGGGCCCAAACATCAGAGTGTATTAAGCTAAAAGGACTAGTTACATGAAGAGATTGTTTTGGAAAAGATAACTTGTGTCTCTTGGCTACATTACAAGACTGACATAAAAAAGACGAAGAAATTTTACATAAAGAGGGAATAAACTAAGATATGACTTTCATCACACGGTGGTGTGGATGTCCTAGACAGGCATGCCAAAGTGTTGTTGGAACGGAAGTGGTGTGAAGAGCTCGGACATATAAGCTAGCAGAGGTACGTTATTGGATAGATTCCTTCACGACTGCAGCCACGAAGTAATATGCGGTTGTCCAATTGATCCTTAATTATGAAGCCATCGACATCAAAATAGATAGAACAATTGTTATTGGAGGTGAGTTTGGAAATAGATAGGAGATTAAACGAAAGTGAAGGGACATGAAGGAGATTATGTAGTCGAAGCTTACGGGTGGATTCCGGAAGTGGTAAGATGCCTTTGCCGCTGTGGTGTATGGGTAGCGAGGTGTCGTTAGCAATAGAGATGGAGTCTGGACCTTGATAAGTTGTTGGTTGATGTAAGTTGGCGAACTCATTTGTAAGATGTGTGGATGCTCTCGAATCTAAGACCCATTCAGTGGGTGAGTTCGATTGTTGCTGAGAGAGAAGGGCTCGCTGGTTCGCAGGAGTTAGAGCATATTCTAGGTTGCATCTGTGCCAGCAAGAAAGGGCTGTGTGACCAGTTTTGCCACATATTTGACAGATCGGTCTTTTTGAAGTGTTGTTGGAAGGTTTCAAAGATCGACTGGTACTAGGCGACGAATTGAAGGAGGTTCCTCTACCGCGAGATGGTCTGAATGAGTTGGTGGGAAGAGACCTTCCGTGGTTAGATTGGCCACGAGAGGTGTAGAGCACTTGATGATCGGTGGGTGGGTTAGAGTCTTGCTATAATTCAGATTGGATTTGTATTTCCTCCCTGCATAAGAGGGAGTAGAAGACTTCTAAGTTGATTGGGTGAATCGAAGTGCGAATTACTGTTTTGAAGGAGATGTATGTAGAGGGCAATCCATTTAGTATGTAGAGGATGGTATCCTTTGTATCATTGTTGGATCCAACGGCAGCGATGTTGTCGACCAAAGATTTTATTTGGGCCAAATATTAGGTGATTGTTTGATCGCGCATCTGGATGTGTTAGACTTCATTCTTCAGTTGAATGACTCTGGATCGATTCAGTAGTTGCAGTCAGAGTTCTAGGGTAGTCCATATCTGATGAGGTGTTGAAAGATGTAGAATATATGGTAGCACTGATGGTGATATAGTTGATAGCAATGCAGCAACAAGGTTTTGGTCTATCAGTTTTCACAAGCAGAAGTCATTAGTGAGGGAGTTCGATGAGGGTATAGGCAGGCAGGAGAGTGTGCCGGTGAGATACCTGTCAAAACTGTTTGCAGAGAAGAGCTTTTGAATTTGGAGGCGCCATATAGCATAGTTTTCATTAGTAAGCTGAATGTTGACAATGGATTTAAGGTTTGATATGAGAAATTTTAATGAAGATGGAATAGCAAATTCGGCCATTGAAGTAGAAAGGGAGGAAGTGGGTAGAGGTGAAGAAGAAGAACCTTGATCGGTCATTGGATATGGGAAAAGGAACTTGGGTGCTCTGATACCATATAAGAAAAACTACAGCAATGTAATTCAGAGGGAAAATGTAATACATAGACAATTGAACCAAAAGAATGTTGTGTATCTATTGTACACACCAAAAACATTACATGATAGAATGTCTTTTTATAAGAAGAAAATAGTAAGTTATAATATGGTTGAAGCGGTTTCTAGTAGGCCGGCTAACTGCAGAAGTAGTTCTTAGTTGTGAAAACTGCAGGAATAAGGTGCTGTAGTGGACAAGCCATTGCTAGATGAGTTGGCAGGAGTTGAAGAACCGGATGTGCATTATGCTAGTGTGTTAACAAAAATTAGTTTGTTTCATCTAGTTTGACACAATAAACTATATGTTCACATGGATATGTGTATGTTTTACACGCACATGCATATAAAACACGCGCGCACGCACATATATCTATAACCATTATGATTAATTAAACGATAAGTTCTAATATTTATAGACTCAACTCAATATAACTCTAAAATTGACTCAAGATCAATTGCTTTCAATCCGACTTAGCCAATATTGAAATCTTAGATTTCAAGCCATCTTGTTTGGGCATGAATCAATATCAACCAATCAATCACATTGTCTTGAAGAATAAGATGAAAAGTTTGAATTATTCTATTAGACATATCATGCGTTAATTGCAAATCCAACGAGTGATATGTTGAGTTTTGAAGGATTAAGTGTTTAGCACATTGAGATAATTCTAACAATATTTAGAAAATAAAATTGCATGTCAAACCTGCTTGCATGGTATCCTTCTAAGTGCTTCAACCAAAGTAGGCTTGTAAATGGCACGTCGCACTTCTCCATGACCACAACAAAATAATGAATTATCACCGCAGGTGAAAACCTAATAGACAAAAGATAAGTGAAGGAAATGTTTTATGAGAATTCATTCACTTAAAGCATCATAGTGTACCTCTCCTGACTCCATGACAAAAGCAGCATGGTTATGAGATGCAGAAATGTGGATGACACGTGAGAGTGAAGGAATATTGATGCGCCTAAATGCCACACACTGCGTTTTATCTTGACCATGACCAAGCACACCACACAAACTAGATCCACAAGAGTAAACTGAAGAATCATGAATCAAGAGCGTATGATATCTTCCAGTGGTTACTTGCATCTGCATGGATTGAGATTTTTCAGAGTAAATTTAGATCAATCATATATTTGCAGAGTATTAATATCAGCAATAGTAGAATCCAACCATAAAAACATTATTTTACTTTCACAATAAAGCACAAGCACTAATCACTCTTCAAACATTCCATTAAATATGGAAGAAGAGCCATTTTTTTTGGGTAAAAATGTATTGCTAGTTAAAAACTCTAACTTGTAACAGGATATAAGGAAATGAATTGGATTTCCTTCAGTAGCTAAATAACGAGTTCTCTGAACTGAATACCCTTATAAACAAGCAAGTCACCAAACCTCTAGATCATGCGGAAAATCCTCAATTTATTTCTTTGTTTGTATCAAATTATATTTCAGATGCTTTCGCCTTTATCAATAAGGAATCGTAATCAGCAAGAGACCTGCGAACATTATAAACGCACAAAACTAATGATTGATCATTTGGAGATCTTGGTTAAGCAATCTTGTCAGGAATTATGCAGCTAAATAAACTAAGTGTCCATAGATATCACCTACTCAGTTGATTAAGAAAAGGTTTACACTATGATGTTGAGACTTAAGCAAACTAGTGAAGAACCAAAATCATAATCCAATATGATCTTGTAATTTTCTAGTATCCCTTAAATCAATTTAAGTGATTTCAAAAATAACTGTGAAAATACTCAATTTGAGTTTGAGCAAGGGCTTTTTAAGATTTGAATGGTACATTACAGAAAATTAATGCTTACGTGAATTTCATTGTTTTTTGTAACCTTCTTTCTATCTATTAGTTATGTCTATCAATATCATTCAATCAATATTGAATATTAACCCTCTTAGAATTGGTCGTATCTTGCATTCTATGTATTATTCTTAACTATACCAATCACTTTGCTATAACCTATAATAGCTTCGTCTTGTCCGCAAAGGATTGTGAGTTGTTGTCCAAATTTTCAAGGGTAAAACACTTATAATAGAGCTAAAACTCGTGAGAAATTTATCAAAGAATTGCACTACACATCGAGAAGTCTAAAAGCTAGCTCTCTATATGGTGATTCATTCCCTACAAGGAGCGTGAGAAATTTCCAAAATAAGGAATGAAAGACATTGTGTGATGCGGACATCGGCACGAAGATTTGGCGCATCTATCACAGGAGGCGTCGTAAATCGACGACTATAATTTAAATTGTCATTTAAGAGTTATTTTATGAATTTTAGCTTTTATTTTATGTTATTTCTTGTTTTACCCCTAGGTTAATTTATTTGAATGTTGTGGCACAAGGGTCAATTTGTAATTTCGATTTTTCTCATATTGGGGCCTTTAAATAAGGGCCTTAAGCTATTGTAAGAGAATGGTTGATTAATATATAAAAATTGTTTTCCAATCTTGTGTTCTTCTTGAGAGAGGACGAGAGTGAGATTCCTATGGGGAGGAATCGAAGTTTTCACCAGCCGCAGGATGGGTCCGGGCTCGTGATTTGAAGTCCCTTGGGGAAGGTCAAAGCATCACCCGTCAGCCTTTGGAAGAGTCCGAGGCTCGCGGTTTTCATTTTGATTTTCTATCTTTCGTTTTATCTTTGTTTTGATTTCTTCCTTCTTCTCTCTCCCCGTCGTTGTTTTCATTTTCTTCCTCCTCCCTTCTCAACCCCTCGGCCAAACCTCCATACCAAGCTCCACAAAATTCCCCCTCACCCGCCGACCACTTCCCCCATCCACCCGTGAATCTTCCCTCCCCCTTTCCTAATTTGGGTTGGCAAAATCGAGAGGGAAAATCCATGACAATTTGGATTTTCAAATTTCAAATTCGAAATCTTTCCTAATTGGTGTTCCTCCCATCAATTCCCTTTAATGCTCTTTTAATTATTTCCTAAACCCCAAGGCCTACCTTAGGAAATAATTCTGAATCTTCCTGCTGTCTCCCGTGACCGAAATCTGCATGAATAAAGGCTTGATTCGTTCTTAAAAGGAATATCTCCATCAGAGATTTAAATCAAAGTTTTTTTCTGCCTTTACCACCGCCCCTCCTCTTGCACCCTATCACCGTTAATTATTTTCCATCAGGAGAATAATTCGGAAGGAAGGAATTCTAGTTCCCATCATCCACTGGCTCCTGAACCGGGGATTGGAAGCTTCCTCTCAGCTTTTCTCTTCCTTCACCAAGACGTGAAACTCTTGCAAAAGAAAATTCCTTCAGAGATCTCAAGGCCCCACCGAAATAAGAGCTCTCTTCCTCCCAAAGCTGCAGCCAGACGTCACTACCCATTAATTATCTCCAAACTCTTCTTTTCCAATTTGATTTGGAGCCTTAAACGCTTCCCCACGTCACTAATTCCTAAGGAAAACATTCCGATTTTTTTTTTAATCAGTTTTTTTTGGAAACAAAAATAGCTGAATAAAAAAATCTGAGCTGTTTATTCCTTACCGATTTCAAAAAAATCCGTTTACTTTACTTTGTTCCAACTCACAGTTACTTTGTCCAGACTTCTCCATAGCAAAGCATTTTTCGTTCTACATCATTGTGTGTCATTGACTAGATCTTGTTTGTAAGAAACTTGTCATCTTAATGCTCTGCATTTATGAGCCTTTCTACTTCCTTCTTCCCTCATATCTTAAAACATGCTTTCTATATCACTCCAAACCCTTTCTACCCTTGCTTTCAACAACTCCATCCCTTTACGCCTACCAATATCTATTGTTTTCATACATTCCATTAAAAAAAAATTGAAAATTTTGCTGCCAAATAGAATTCATTGAAGTAGCATTAACTTGTGGAGAGATTAAAATTAAGAATGGTTGATAAGTAGATCAAATTTGGCCACCTACAATGAAGGAATGCATGAGTTCTTGGTCCAAGGAAGTAAACCTTAAATTCCAAACGAGAAAAAGACCAAAATGATATTTTGACTCTTTATGAAGAATCAAAATAGTCCTCAATTAAATTAGAGGACCATTTTGGTCCCTAATGTCTTTAAAATGAATAAATTTCTATAGTGGGATTATTTTTGTTCCTCTTTAAGGGGTTGAGGGACCAAAACGATCCTTTAATGAGACAATTTTTTATCTTTCATAAAGAGTCAATGGACCATTTTGGACATTTTCTCAATTCCAAAATATTCTTTAAAAATGCTAGGTAGCTTGATGTGTGAAATTATAGTGATAACCAACAGAATTAAGTACAACAAATTTAATATGCAAGCCTAAATCACAACTAATTCCCTTTAGTAGCAACCTTAAACTTCTTTATCATGGTTTCCATATAAGGTTCGTGAATTAAGATGCATGGATGATACAAAATGGAGTTGTACAGAAGATGAGGCAAGATGAGCCAAGCCGAGCTGCGTACTACTTTTCAGGATCCTTGTTTATTTTCTTAACAAGCTTGATCCAAGCTCAAACATGAACGTTTTTTTATAATCTCACTCATACTTTTATATTCACTTGTTAATCAAGCCTAAGTTGCAATAGAACTTTAATTTAGCAAACTCAAATTATTTGAGAAGCTAATGATTTAAAGATTAGTCTCATACCAAACTCATAAAAATAAATGTAATTTTATTGGTATGGTTTTTCACATGTTTGAAACTCAAGCATTTATTGGAAAATGTTACCTAATTATTTCTCAACTTAAATTTTAAATTTACACCACTTAACAAATTATATGAAAAATGCATCAGATAAACAAAACTTCATACTAGAATAAGAAATTATTCAGGAAAAAAAGCTACTAAATTAACACAAAATGAGCATTTAAACATTATATTATCTTGTTGAAAAACAAAATGTGTTAAATGAACATATAAATTAACAAGTAAATGCTCAAAATTAATCATTTTATATTCCAAGCTTCATAAATAATGTTCAAGCTGGTTCAAAACTCTAATTAAAAGAACACAAGTAGTGAACCTCTGTTGAATGAATCTCAGACTATTTCTTGAGTGCACCAGCTTGCTACTGTAGTAATTTGGTTAGACTTATAGATGAAGTTAACAAAAATTACTACTGTATCAGTCTGGAACTAACAAGCACTGTCTAGCTACTAGATTTGGTGGTTTTAATGGACTACTTTATCTTCCATTTAAAGCTAAGTTCTTTCACTTCTATCAGAGTAGTTAAAGTATCAAAGTAATACATTGCCTGCTGACGTTTTGGCAGTGCCTGAAGATTGCTCTACTGATTGCAAGAATCTTAGGACCTTCTTCCAATTCCCACCACTGCGATCAACAAGATCATTCTTTGCGCGTTGAGGCAGAGAAGCAAACGTCAGGTGGTTTTCACAGATATGAAATGCAGCAAATTCAATCAAAGAACGGAATTTATCAGGAAAAGCCCCATGGCTTCCCCTGAAAATTCGGCAAGTTGCCTCCAAGGATGCAAGATCTGCAGAGCTGAGACGATCTGAACTCACAATCTCAAGAATCAAATGTGCAGGGAGCTCATCTATAGAAAAGGCACGATTACGTTCTGCCATTTGAAGCTTGCACTTTTCCCTTTGTTACTTATGGCTGTCTAAAACGTCGAAACTCTCCTGATCCAAAAGAAGAAAGCCTTGCACTAACAGGAGATTAGAACCTAGATTGAAGTTACCAATTCATCGGGATGGTAACTGACTTAGTATCTCGATAAAAAAGATACAAAAAAAATACCAAAGCTTAGCAGTCAGAAGAATCAAACCATTAGCTTGCCAGGCAAAAGCAAAGCTTTTTAATCCAAATTTGTAGGGCTAGGAAACATGAAATAATAAGAAAACGTCGGATGGAAGAAGCATACAGGAACCTAAAGACCTATAAGAGAATTCTGAACCAGAATTTGCAAAAAGCATCCAAAGCGCCAATTGCTTCCAGAAAGGAATGAGACGTTGATGAATAGAACAAAACAATCGCATAGATCAGAGCATTACCAGAACAATATCAATAAAGGAATAAACACAAAATCTTCCAATAGATCGAAACGCCAAATATGAGTAGCGAAAGCAATAAGGGCAAGCAACAGAGAGGTATCGGGGCCTTTGATTCAGGAAATTTAGCTAAGAAGGGAAAGATTTACGTAGAGAAAAAAAGGCAAGAAGCTGAAGAAGGCTAGTAAAAGGAGGAGGAGAGGCTGATCCCCTCCGTTTCCCCCGAGAAGCCGAAGCAAATTGCAGGCAATCTTCGGCGCTAAGCTTCCTGCTCTCCTCACTTTTTACAAATGGAGAGAGAGGGGAGGGGAAAGGCAAAATTAAGAACATAGAATAATGGAAAAAAATCAGTAAAAAAAATAAAATAAGAGAAAAAAATTTGACGATGTAATGAATAAAAATTGAATCAGATGGGTCCCACCATGAGTTCCTGAAACGTGTCAGAAGCGCTCATGGCCGTTGATTTTTTCAGCCACCTAATTCTCCGACGTGGACGCCGGCAATAGTATACTAACTGGCTGTGGAACATTCTAGGTGCGCAGTTGCTCCTTTTTTTTTTTTTTAGAACCCGGGGCTTAAAGCCCATATATTAAGAAGCATGAAAAACTATTACAAGAAAACTATGAGTAGAGAACTAAAAGAAATTACAAAACAGCAAAACTAAACAAAATACACAAAGACTAAAGCATAGCCAAAAAGAAGGACATTAGGCAAACAAAAGACTCAGAAAGAAGTCAGCCTCATTCATCATATAAAATCAGTATGAAAAATGATAAATTCCAGGCGGTTGCTCTGGTTGCTCAATACCGAAAACCTGAATCGGGAAATCTGGCCGTCACAGAACCTCCAGCCTCTAAACGAAGATCCACAAAAGCGAGCCGGGTTGCCGCGTAGGCCCTCCTAGGCTCGGAGAGACTGACATTGCTCATCATAGTCTGATTGCCAAACGTCCACCAATTATGCCAACTATAGTCTTTGTAGTATACCCGGGAATTTGAATGAAAAAATTCCGTGTGCGAACTGGAGTATGAGATGAACATCAAAATCTCATCATCCCAAAAATCAGCATCCCAGGTCAGAAGAAAGCCAAAAAACAAAATCTGTGCCAAGGCAAGGCACCTGGAGGAAAAAAGAGTCCCAGCAATCTCGCAATAGAAGTCGTTAGGAATGTAGAGGGAAAGAAACTCCTCCAGCAAAATAGAAAAGCAAAAACAGTGAGTTAAATGCCCGGTAAATTATGTAATTGAATTGGTTTGTCTTTCCATTTTTTAGTCTTCAATCTAATAGCCATTGAAATATTGCAAATAACTTTAGCCACATTGTTTCTAGTGCTAGAGAAACGACGATTTCCCCTTTCCCTCCAAATGTGATAAGTAATGCAGCTGATGGTCAAAAAACACAAATCTTTATCAGATCTATTAAGAGTCATTGAGTTTTCAATAGAGTCCAAAGCCTGGGCCAGAGTCGGCCTAAAAAAGAAACTGGTAAAATCCGGAATAATGTTCTTCAGAATGTGAAAGGAGAAATCACAGTTAAAAAATAGATGGGAATGGTTCTCAGAATGACCCGAGCAAAAGGAGCAGCAAAGAGGCGTTTGGATACCTCTATGAAGAAGGTTATCCGCTGTTTTCAGTTTACCGATTCTAGCCATCCAGGTGTAGCAGGCATACTTGAGAGCATGATTCTTATGCCAAATGTAACTATACCAATCAACCTTGGGTAAATGTGAGTAAAAAAACTCAATGAAATTTTTAAAAACCCAATTAGGCCATATTCTTACTTTTATCGTGTCAGAAATAAACCATACGATTTTTAACGGGTCAGTTTGACACGATTTTCAACCCCCAACACACTTCTACGGAAAGGCAACCCACTAAAGATTCAAACCTGTTAGTAAAAAGATTATTGCAAAAAAGTCAAGAAATTACAAATATGCGTATACTGAAATAGATATTAAACTTAAAAGAATTTAATAATAAATTTGATGAAATAAATACATAACTACATAAATATATAATCAGAATTCTCCAAGCTTTGCAGGCATTTATTCACCTTGCCATACTAAACATTTTTTTCATTAAAAACTGAGTTACTTAGGCTTTGTTTGGGACTGCTTTTCATTTCTTTTTAAAATAGTATTTTAGTATAAAAATTAAAATCTTTATACTTAAAAGCTACTTTAAGAAGCAGCAAGAAAGTCGTCCCAAACGATGCCTTAGTTGCTGGAGCATCATAAAATATTATTGTTGTGCTTGATTTGATTTTGTTAGATTTTAATGGTAGGAGGAAGTTGCAATAAACTGTCATAGTTATAAAGCTAACGTTAGATCATGGATCTATGATTTTATTGCTGAAGCGGAAGTGCTCAATCAGTAAGGCTTCGTTTGGAACGATTTTGACCACTACTTTTTTATCGTTGTCAAGAAATTTTTGCATTAGAAAATAATTTTAGAAAGCACTAAAAAAACTATCCCAAATAAAGCCTAAGCTTAGGCTTCATTTGAGATAACTTTCTTATTGTTTTGTAAAACTATTATAGAGAATATAATTTTTTAAAGCCGTTGTAGGAAGCAACTTTCTAATACATTTATTTTTAAAGCACTGAAAAAAATAATGGCCAAACAGAAATTATAATTGCATTATAAAGAGCAAAATAGTAAGAAAGTTGTCACAAATAAAGCCTAAGGCTTCGTTTGGGATAGCTTTCTTACTGCTTTTTAAAGTGGCTTTTTAATACACAAATTATTAGTCAAATTTTATTTTTTCAAAAAATTTGATTTAAGAAACAGTAAGAGAGTTATCCCAAATGAAATCTAAATTAAAATAGATTGTGTAGTACATTATATGGACAAATGTTGAAGCAATATACATTTTATTAACAAAAAGAAGAGGTACCATAAAATTAAAGGGTGAAGATATAGAAGCAAACATAAATAGCCAAAATTAAAGCTAAACATAGAGCATGAAATAGAATATGGTCTTACAAAAACAACAAAACTAAAAATTGCAAAAGTTTTACCATATCAAGTGTATGTTGTTCATGCATAAACTCCTTCATTAATTGCTTGGATAATTTTTTAATATTGATTATTCAATATAATCATATGTTGAAAAAACATACGAAATTTAATTTAAATATTGAGAGTGTAGAAATAAAAAAGCATAAAAGAAGATTAATTAATACATAAAAAATGTAGAATTTTAGACAAGTAATCCAATTAATTCTTATGACATGTTGGCTCATTGTAGGTTTTCATATGATTTGATTGTGGAGAGTTACACCTCTAATTTTTTTGGTATAGCACAATCAAACACTGATCCATAGCTAAATATACCAAATGTGTTTTTCCTTAGGGTAAGTATTTGATGACTACTTAATAAGATAGTCGTTGTTGTAAGCGGATAATGGAAGGAAAATAGACGATCATTTTTAGGTCCTCAAAACATTTGAAAAGAACCATTTATATTATTGAATATTCAGATTTCAAGTGCCAACTCCTGAACATTGCGTAAAATTATCGAGCATAACTTTGCCTTACGAAAAAATTGTTTCGCAAAAATTATCAGGGTTCCTACATTTTATTATGTAATTTTATAATATTCTTTTGAAAGTCTAGTTTATTTTCCTTACAAATTGGATACAGGTGCATTTTATATCATATAAGAGAAGTTAACGTATTAATTCTACACGATCAAATCATAGTGAAATCTTACTCTATATTTTTGTAAATTTTATCTATTTCCTAACATTTGGTTCTTTAAATATTTAAAAATAAAATTAAATATCGATCCCTGCAATCACAAAATGATAGAAGAAATTAAAGCCATCAAGATTCACGTTAAGCTAGATTCTTCACCGGCAATCTTTAGCTGTGTTATAGGCTTTCGTGGGAAATCTGAATGTGTCAATCAATCGAGTTATAATATTGACTCATATCTCAATTTTATCAGTCAAACTCGGTGGGACCTCCCTCTGGAGGTCTTCTGTAAATTTTTTTACAGCCTTACAATACTATATATTAAAATGTTGTAACACTACACTTTTCTCCCTCTCTTTACTCCCACTCCTCAATTTTACAAGATATTTAATATGCATAAGCTTGCCAACGAAATAGTATGGGTTTCTCTTAAAGGGCGAATTATTACGTCCGGTCACCGGACGTCCGGACACCCAATCCAAACGCGCCACGTCATCTGAATACATTAGGTCCCGATGTATTTTGGTGACGTGACGTATCTGAATTGGTGTCTGGATGAATCCGGACACCGGACGTAATAATTTGCCTTCTTAAAGGCCATCACTTTTTTTTTACAATTTTAACGCCGAACAAATCGAGGCAGTCATATTGTACAGTGAAAGGCACTATTAACGAATGTGATTACTCTTTCCATTCTAACTTAGAGAATGTCCCGTGGTTTAAATTCATTTGGCATAAAGGTTTTGCCTTACGTTATGCCTCTTTTACTTGGATGGCTGTTAAAGGTAAACTTAAAATAGCGGATATTCTCATTTCTAGGGGGATTGTTGTGGCCCCCTCTTGCTCTTTCTGTCTTGGCAACATTGAATCACATTCTCATGTGTATTTTGAATGTGATTACTCTTTCTTATTGCTTACTGCTCTTTTTCCGGATATGGTGAATTTTTACCTGAGGCCTAATCTTATTCAAGTCTTTGATCATTTTGGGACCGTTCGGAAGTATACCAAAACTGATCAGAATTTCTGTTATTTTACTGTGGCTGTTTTGGTGTATTACCTGTGGAGAGAAAGAAATAATAGACGATTTTCTGGGGTTTGGAGAAATCCTGATGAGCTTAAAAGAGTTATTTTTCAAGCTATTTGTGCTAAAGTTAGGAACTGGAAACATTATGACTTGCTTAAGGAAACTTTTGGGCAAATTCTAGGCTGATCTTCTCATTGCGGTCGGCTGGCATATTTTTTGGAAGGCTGATGTTTGCATTTCTAGTTATTTTTTTATCCCATTTTGGGATACTTCTGCTTGTTGTACGCCACAGGTTTATATTACTGTCAATTTTTGGCATCCTCGTTTTGATTCCCAAAATCCTGGAGTTCTGGTGGTTTCTCTTCCCCAGCCTCTTCATGTGCTGCTTCGTATGGATGCTTGCAGAAATGGGACGATGATGTGTCAGATCTACATCTTCATGCATCCTTGGATGGTCTTATGGAAACCAGGAATGTTTTATCTGGGCATTGTGATGGCCCTTCATTCGGATATGGTGGGCAACCAGTGTCTATCTGCTGCTTGGTGGGTTCCCGTTTGAGCTTGGCTTTGATGCCTTTTGATATAGATCTATTTTCCTGAGTCCTTTAGTTTCTGCAATTCTATTTTTTGTAATCTTTGTTTCTTTTGGGGGGGTATAGTTTTTCTATACTTGTAACCTTTGGTGATTAATTTAAAGACGTTACCCCAATTTTTCCCAAAAAAATTTGAAATAGATGAGAAGCTGTCCTATTGTGTTGTCGCCGCATAATTTTACTGGAGTTGAGCAGAGCTCGCATGCCAAAGGAACCATTTGTAATGTAACATTTTACCAGTAAGTTATAAAGTTGAAATGATCAAAATATAGCGCACAAAAATTAAATTGGATCTATTTATCATTTCCTACCAGAAAAAAAAAGTGTATCTATATTTAAAAATGGTCTAACATAAATATAATCAAATGATTTGAATTATTTATCAAATGGATTAAAATTTTTAACTCGAATTCAGCTCAAATAAAAAAAAAAGGAATTATTACGAGTGACAATTAGAAGAAAAAAATTAAAAGTATAAATTAATATAATTTAAAATCAAATAATTTAATAATTAAATGCTTATTTTTTAGCCGACTGAACCAACATTATTTGAACTGACTCAAAATTTTCGACTTATTTTAGTTGATCTAACCCGATCCTAATTTTATAAGAGTTGAGTCAAATCTAAAAAAAATTTATTAGTGATACATCATCAAAAATTTATCTTGATCAGGCATGAATCCCGAGGCAAAATCAAGTTGGAAACTTTCGAGATTAAAATTGGACCATCCGAACTCTGATTTCAACAAACTTATAGTCAAATAGAACGTCTTGGAAATACGAACCCGACGACACCAAATTCGACTCAATCCGAGCTCAAATGGGTCCAAATCAAGCACCCAAAGTGCTCTTGAAAGATTCAAACCAAAATTTGGATTACCAAATAGTTTCCAAACGTTGCTTATAGTCGAATCGAGCGGCTTGACGAGACAAATCCAACGAGCCCAGGATCACGGAATTTCGAGATCATTAAGATCTTAAAATGTCTAACAAACGGTTCGCAAACAAGTGATTCATCATTGGCCGTCCATCCAAACCACTCTTCATTTGCCCTTGATCCTCCTCCTATTTACGGGTCATGCCACTCTAGTAAATCTATAAATAGGCCCCTCATTCCTCTTGAAAGGAGGCTCCATGCAAGAGAGCAAGAGAGAGTTTGGAGATCGCTCCTGTCCCCTCACTCCTCGACCACCACCTGGAGTTCAACCGGACCACCACTTGAGGCTTGTGTTCTCCCGGACCACCACTGAAAGCCCTGAGTTCCGCCGAACCACCACTTGAGACCCTAAGCTCTGCCGGACCATCACCTGAGGCCAAAGTTTCACCAGACCACCACTGGAGGCCCCGAGTTCCGCCGGACCACCACTGAAGGCCCTGAGTTTGTTGAAGTCTTTATTTGGTTAGGAAAGCCATCACCACTATAATATAAGAATCCTTATGGGTGATGTTTAATCTAACATCTTCAAAAAAAATCAACGTCAACTCATCGACCCTTTCCTCCTCCAACTTCTATTTAATTTATTAATTTCTCCTTTGAAGATTACATCGATCGATGTTATGCGAAACACTTTTATAAGTATTCATCTATAATTATCCACCATAATATAGTTATATGGAGAGTCGATGGAGAATTATGTGATAGTTCTTCGTGTCTTTGGAGGCGAGGTTTCAATAAGTTCCTTAAATTTGCCTTTTTTTTGTGCTAGGGAAGAAAAATCTTATAATAATCATAATGAAGTTAAAAATTAGTAAATTTATTTTGATTAAAATATATACAGTATAAATTACATATAATAGAAATCTTAAAATAAATTTAATAATTCTAAAACACGTTCTAATTAGAATTATATCAATAAATGCTGCCATAATTTTTTCTTCTAATAATGAGTCTCAAAAAAAGAAGGAAAAAAAAAAGTGAAATAGAACAAAAAGAAGATGACGAAGAAGTGGGTAAAGATAGTAGAAAAGTGATCTGCAGCTTCAATGCCAGGCAGAGGCGACATTGATAACTCGGCCCATCCAACCGCAGGCGACCCGCCCATCCTCCTCCTTTACCATAAACCCGGGATTATTACCGAGCGAAGCGAGCCGGAGCTTAACGGTCTCCACCACCCCCGGCCCAAGCTGAACCGGTTTGAACCCCGCCATTCCTAATCGTGCCTTCCATTTGCCGTACACTTCGCATCGCTCAACCCGGTCCGCTCCTTCCCAGGCCACCGAGTTACAAGCCTTCCGGGCCAGGCAGGCCTCCACCCGGGCCCGCTCGTTACTCTCCTGGCCCACGATGATCGCCTCCATTGACTCCAACAACGCTCCGTAATGCGCGCAGGCTTCCGCGAATCTAGTTGCGAACGGCGCCGTGTTGCCGTTCATTTCTTGCTCGACTAGAGTGACCACCTTTGGCCCGAGGGCCTTCACTCGCCGGAGAAGCTCGTCACGAGGGTTCGCCGGTGATACGCTCTCGTCGGCGATGCGGGAGAGAAGAAAGGCGAAGTTGACCACCAGGGCTTCGTCTGTTCCGCAGTCCAACGCAGCCCGGTCGAGTTCAGTAGTTCTGCGGTTCACGATGCTGAACCGGAGCCCGATACCTAAACCCTCCGCGAGCTTCGCCAGCTGGTCGCCGACGAGGTTTAGATTGCCGACGAGGGAGTTGAAGGGGAAGGTTGGGTCGCAAAAAGCTGTGATTTTAACGGAGATATGGCGATGGCGTTCGGCAAGGGAGTGAAGAGGGAAGCCAACTGCAAGCCTTGGCCGACGTCGAAATCGATGATGTGGATCTTGGGATGGTCTTTCGTTGCTTCGATAATGGCTAGATTCGCCGTCATGAGCGCAAGTTTGAAACAAGGAGCAGCTTCGTAGAGCATTTGGGAAGAGGTCAGGTGCTCAGGTGTGAATATATCTGATGTTACAGCGATAGTCGCCGGATCTCGGGGGTTGATGCGCAAAGCGAGAGCGGTCACCATCATGGCCGTGAGCCTCTGTTCTGGATTTCCGAGTTTGTTCGCCGCACCCTTCAAAAGAGCGATATTTGCCGCGGCGGTGTCAAGATTCCCTGCTGAAATAGCCGTGGCGGTGTCGAGGAGCATCTGTCTTGTTGAAGCGCTCGAAGAGGACGAGGACGAAGAAGACGAGGAGGTTGGAGAATTAGATAGAGGCTTTTGCGGGAAGATGAGCTTCTGCATCGTTTCGCTCCACTCGCTGTTCGTGACCGCAGAGCCATCAGAGACACTCAACTCGTCATCCTCATCATCAAGGAGCTGCCTTTCAAGTTGCAGAAGTAGATTCGTGATCGTAGATTTCTTCTCCAGCTCCACCGAGGCTGACGCCGGAAACGACCAAGATGTGAACTTTAAATTTCCCTGCCCTCGAAGCGGAATAGAGGCAGACGACAAAGATGACTGAATCGAAGAAGTTGGTGAAAGAGCAGAAATTGGCAGCTCAAGATGATTCTTTTGCTTTACTGACCGAACAAAGACAGGGTTTTGCGCCTCCTGCTCCGTCATCAGTGACCTCTTGAAGAGCCCGCCGGTGGATTCGACCCCGAACCTTAAAGCTCCCCGGGGATCGTCACGCCCTGGGAACTCAGACGTCATGGCGGCGACGTCGGCGGCTACTCAGTAGAACTCAAAAGGCCGGAACTTTGGTCTGCAAATCGCTCGCGGTGGCGACAACAGCAGCTTTTTCTTCAGCTCCAAACCAGAGAAAGCTCAACTCGCTAATAAAGGCGCAACCTTTTTCTATCTTTCTTTTTATTTAATACATTGGATTGCTTCCTCCATCAGCCGTCATTTGTTAATGAAATAATTATCTTATAACACGAATGGAGTATCTGTAGGAATAATACAGAAGGAAGAGATCTTGACATACTTCCTTCTCCGGTTCGTCGTCAATGTGAAAAACCGGTGATTGCCGGTGAGAAGGCCCACCGCCACACCGGTGGTTGCCGGTGAGGAGGCCCACATCCACATGGCGGTTCGCGGAATCCGGCACCTCATTCAGGGTTGCAAAATTTAGCAAGGCCACGTTGCCGATGTATTTGTCACCCCTACTCCTTCCTTTTTCTAAAACGCAGCAGACTGAACAATGAAATTCTGCCACTTATTATTATTATTATTGTTGTTATTGTTGTTGTTATTGCGTCCTGAAGTATTCACGGCGGTAGAGAAATATATAGTTTAACGTCTTAACGTTGTATGAAAATCCAACACACATTCAGATAACAGAGAGAGGGTGTTGTGCTCATAAGAGACATCAGAGTTTTTACGTGGAAAAACCCCGAAAAAGGGAGAAAAGCCACGGGGCCTAGCCCAGTTTGAATGAATAAACTAGTATTTGCAATCAATTACAAATGAGGCCCTTCTTAGAGAGAAGACCTTGGCTTGATATCACACAAATATACGTCATATAAATTGTATTATATGGTGGGAGTTACAATAATCAATATATACACGTTTGATTGGTTGGAAGGGTCATAATCGGTACGAGACAAGGGTCTGAAAGACTGTAGTTGACAGGAGACAGGGGTCAGATATATCGTTGTCTGGCGATAGAGGTCGGAAGGACCGTAGCAGGTGACGGAGGTTGAAAGGACCATAGTCGGTAGGAGACAGAGGTCCGGAAGACCGTAGTTGGCGAAAGACCGGGGTCAAAAAGACTGTAGAAGTAGGGCAGTACTCCGGTAGAAGTCTGGGCTTCAGACGATGGTCTGTTAGAAGTCCGAGCATCAGATGATGGTCTAGCAGAAGTTTGGACATCAGGTGGTGGCCTAGTGGAGCATAAGGCCTCAAGCGGTGGTCCGGTGGAGCAATGACGTCAGGTTGTAGTCCGACGTTGAAACAACGTCAAATGATGGTCCGGTGGAAGTGAGTGCCTCAAGTGGTGGTTTAACAGAACCTAGGGCATTAGGTGGTGGTCCGACGGAGCTCAGGGCCTCAAGTGGTGGTCCAGCGAAGCTCAGGACCTCAAGTGGTGGTCCAACGGAACAACGATGTCAGGGGGTGGTCCGACGGAGGTGAGGGCCTTAGGTGGTGGTCCGGCGGAGCAACGACGTCAGGCGGTGGTCCGGTGGAGCTCAGGCGGTGGTCGAGGAGGAGCTTCTCTCTTCTCTTATTCTCTTCTTGCTTGGGTCCCCTTTCAAGAGAAATGATGGGTCTATTTATAGATTTATAAAGTGGCAAGGTCTATAAATATGTGAGAGATCAAGGGTAAATGGGGAGTGGTTGGATAGATGGCTGGTGTTGAATCCCTTAATCATGGACCGTTTGATGGACATTTGAATGTCTTACAGATGTCGGAATTCAGTGATCTTGGGCTCGTTGGATTTGTCTCGTCGAGCCGCTCGATTCGACTATATGTAAGTTATGTTTGGAAACTGTTTGGTAATCCAAAATGTGGTTCAAACCTTCCAATAGCTCTTCTAACCCTTGATTTGGACCTGTTTGGGCTTGCATCGGGTTGGATTTGGTGTCATTGGGTTCGTATTCTTGAGTCACTCTGTTCGACTATAAGTTTGCTGAAATTGGAGTTCGGATGGTCCAGATTTAAATTTTGGTAGTTTCCAACTCGATTTTGCATTGAGATTCGTGCCCGATCAGCATAATTTTTTGATAACGTATCAATTATTATTATTAATATTTTGGAATATTAACGGCGTAGCCCAACTTCATTCACTATAAGAAAAAATTATAATCTGAAAATAAAAATATCACAAAAAAGTTATATCCCACGGAGAAGTAAAAACAGTAAAAAAGGAGAAGATACTCTCTAAACACAAAATAAAAATAAAGAAAAATAAACACACAAGAAAGGGCATTTGAGCAACAATCCAAATCTTGGACTAAGAATGCCTAAAAAAGTTGAAAACTCAAGAATTACAAGATCAGACATTTCAAAATGTCCCCTGGTTGCCACATGAGCTATCATAGAATAAGTAAACAGATTGCCACATTGACCATCTGCAGGGACTGCTTGGAGCACGAACGATATTTATCATCGTAAAAAAAAAATATATCTTTCTCATCAAGAATAATGACCAGCCAATGTGCAAAATAGGGGAAGAAAGAAAAACAACTAAACTAATCCAAAAAAAATAACAACCCAACTAAACTAGCACAAAAATTAATCATATGTATAATCTCTAGTGCATTTTTCCAAGTGCCCACTTTTATTGATATCATAGGTTCTCTAATTTTAAAGCAAATAGTAGAGGAACTATATATAAAATTTTGGAATTTTCTATCATTCCCATCTCTCTTCATATAAAATAAACGGAGCAATAAGAAATAAATTAAAAAAGTCTTCTGATTAAAACATAGGTATTACTTAGGCATATTCAAAATATAGTAAAATTTTTGCAACAAAGTAGTCCTAAATAGAACTGAGCACATTTGAGAGATTAAAACAAAAATTATAATAAAAGAGAAGTCACACTCAAAGAATATGTGATTGTGACTTTCATTAGCATGATTGCAGAGGATGCGAGAAGATGACACTTTAAAGCCCTTAATTTAAACCATGGTACAGTGATATAATCGTCATAATAATGAGCCGAAATGTTTTGAAAGACAATATTATCAAAACTAGCCCAACAAATAATAGAAGAAATAAATCAGAACCATAACCAACATTAGAAATAAGAAAAGTAATCACAATAGGTAAATTGGAAGGAAAGTTCTAACCATAAGTAGGATTGCAAATCTGCATATTGTGGAAATTCCTTAACAAAGCTGATTCGAATATCTCATAGAAAGCTTTTTTTATTGCTCCACAATTCTCATATAAGAGAGAGCTTGTTGTTTGTGTGGATATTTAGTGAAATATAATTCCTGATTTTGATGGCTATAGAGTAGATAAACTTTCAATATTTGGAGGCTTTGGGCAAGGCTTTCAAATAGAGGTGTATTCATGTTTATACTAATTAGCAAGCAAATTATCGCCGTTACAAATGTGGCAAATGATAAAACAAGTATATCCATAGTGCAAAGCATGTATACTAGGGATACCAAGGCCACCCTTATTCTTATGCAGATCCAGGAAGTCCAAAAAGAGTAACAAGAAGCCAGACAATTAATATCTTTAAGAGAAAACTTGAGGGTTGGACTAATAGGATTCTTATTTATTTGTTGAAGATAAAAATTATGGGATTGCTGTGGATTGCTGTTAATCCACAATATCTTCTGAAATAAGGTTGGAAGAAATTCAATTTTTAGATTTTATAATGCCTTTTAGTTTCTATAACTTCTACCACTCATCGTAATGCCTAAATATGGGTTTATATTTAGGTTGATGATGAAAATTCATTAGAATTATATTTTTTAAGGAAAAAAATTAAATCATCATAATCAAACTAAATATTTATCATTGTATGTTTTAAAATTAGTAAGTTTATTTTAAAATAAATATAATATATTATGTGGTAGATTTTATATAGGAGCATATACTAAGTGAAATAATTTTTTCAAAAGAGTAAAATTATTACCGATTTGGATTTTATTATTGACACAATTTCTTTTATTATTGATTTGGGTTTTGCTTGGGACAATTAAAGCAATTTTTTTAGTATTTGGGGATATTTAGACCAATTAAAACAAACTCATTCACACAACACATACACAAAATTCGGACACAAGAATTTTTAGTTGGTAGCCAAAGCTCCCAATCAACATACTAAGTTGATGTGATAACTCAAAATTTTGAAAAAGATATTTATCTGAAACAATCAAGAATTTATTTAGGAGTTATTAAGAGTCCAAATCACAAATCATCTTCGCCATAATATATTTATTATTGTGTTTTAATTTCATTAATTTTTTATAATTTTTGAGCAAAGGTGATATTCCTTTTGTTGTCAAGCACTATTATAGATAGATTTCAGATTGTGTATATTTTTGGATGATATATAAAAAATCATTTTGAGTTTTAATAATCTTACACTTTATATTGCATTATGTAGTGGCTCTATATAGTATATAAATCAGAATTTTTTTTCATTACTTCTCCAACTAGATCTTGGGGTCAATCTTGTCACAATCAGATAAGGTATGACCTGTGCAATTGTAGGTCATATTAGGTTAGGTTGTGACAGGTGAGCTACGTAAAGTAATTTTTTAGTATAATTTTTTTTAAAGTAAGGCTTCATTTAAAATGGCTTTCTTATTACTTCTTAAAAAAAGGTTTCTAATACAAAAATTGTCATCTCAAATAATGCCTAAAAGGTTGCTTTTACCAAGCTTTAATACAACAGCAACAACATCAAGCCTTTATCCCACTACGTGGGGTCCGCTACATGAATCCTTTTTCTCCATTGTGTCCTATTAAAGGTCAAATTCTCATTTAAATCTAATAAAGAAAGGTCATTCCTAATATTTTCTAACCAAATCTTTTTAAGTCTACCTCTACCTTTATCATTAATTAAGCTTACTAAAAATATGAATCGCCTTACTAAAAATATGAATCACCTGCCAATTGCAGCTCTGTACCTGCTTTTGGGTTAATTTTTTAAGCTTAATGTCTTGGCCTTATGTTTCAATCCTTGGGGTTAAAAATGTAAAAGAAGTATCAAAAGTGCCAGAGTTCATTGGAACTGGCAAGTGGAAACTGCATATATTTTCTCTTTTGAAACTTTTTATTTGCATATGTTAGGGTTTCCATTTGCCAAGGTATTATTTTTAATAAGGTGAACTGGTAGGATTTTTTACTTTATATTAGCAGCAATTAAAGAAATATGTCAGAAGTTGCAATAATTCATCATATAATTAGAGGTATAAGAATCTACTGATCTATATAATTGAAGATGAAATTATACAATTATTTGATTATACTTGTAAGGATTATAGAAGTTGAGTGTCCACGGGAAGAAATTTGAAGTTTAATAACGGTATTACATGTTAGAGTCATATAACAGTAGCTAGATGACGGAAGTCAAATGATGGTGGTGGTGATTAATGATAGTGGTCATTGGCGATGATTGCAAAAAATATATAAAATTATTTAAATATCTCAACTCTCGAACCTCCTTCATGAGAAAAACGAGACCCTATTTTAAACTTTGTAGGAGAGGTATTTTGATAAATTATATTAGAATTCAAAACATTATATTGAAAGATTTAAATTTATCCTCTTGATCATAGATTGTTAATCCATTATTTAAGCGCTTTAATGATATTAAAATTGAATGATCATGAGCTTTACCAATATCCGCAACTCTTATTGACAATGTTATTTATCATTGCCAATACCATTACCATTACTAATGCCCTTATGTGCATTAGGAAAATAGTTTATTGGATTATAGTTTTTATTCTAGTTAGTACATTAACCAAGCAGGGTGTTAAGGATGATTGTCTACGGGAAGTTGTAGGTAAACTCGATTTGTAGTGGACACCCTAGATAGTCAATTTTCATCAAGTTTGGGCAAGCTTGGTTAATTTGGTTATCCAGGGTTAAATAATTTGGCCAACCTAATTTGGATAGATTTATGACAAATTATAATTTTTAATTAAGTTAATAAATCAGGTCCGATTGACTGTAAAATAGATTAATTTCATTTTAGGACTTTGTGGATTCAATTAGGTCCAATTGGATTTAGCTTAGTCTAAACTAGGTTCACAAAACATAATGAGTTATATTGACTATAATTGGGTAAAAAGGAAGTATATATTTACTTAGGTCTAGCATAGCTGAGGATGGTTACCTTTTAAAATCTAATGGATGAAATGTGTACCATTAATTCTATTTTTGTTTACTCAAGTTTAGTTGGGTCTTAGTGGGGCTAACTTATGTTTATCCAGGCGTTGTAGGACCCAAGAAGTGTCTATGGTCACCTAGGCATAGGTTTAGGGTTCAATTAGCTTTAAATTAACATAATTAACATTTAAGTCACTTTGAGTCCTAATGGCCCTATTAAATCCTATCAAATGCATTCAGGCTCAGCCTAATCTATGCTAGATTGAAACTGGTTTTAAGGTCCTATTAACCATTGGTAAATCTTATTTAGCATGTGGTAGTCTAAGTTGGTTATCTAAAATCTGGGAGATTTGTTATCTTGTTGGTTCTTATTGGATTAATTTAGAGGTGTTGATGTTGGTCTACGAATGATATCTAATGATGATGACAAATGACATTAATATTATTATATTAATAGTGTGTAATGGCGGTGAAGTGAAGATAAGTGTTGATATTGATAGGTGGACAATGTTAAGTTATAGCAGGTCAATGGTGGTGGTCATCAGTATTGGTCGATGACTAATCTCAAGCAGTTGTGACATAAATAATTAATATTTATGCAGATGGTTTATGGAGGTCGATATCAAAGTCTTGAAATTCTCTAAGTAGTGGATTCCTCTTCGCAATAAATTTTCCATTTAATGTATTAAAATACAACCTATTTACAAATTTATAGAAGATATATTATGTGCATTTCTATCAAAGATATGGAACTATTCGATAAGTCAAAGTTGCCTTTTTTTCAGTAATGAAATTAGTCGGCAAACTGTCTACTAAAAGCACCACCAGTATCCAATTTCCATTAGCTTTTCCTTTAAATGGGCCGGGCTAAAAATCCCATTGGACCAGCCTAAGGCACTAATCCATAAAGCTCTTTCAACCACGATATTTTTTAATGGATAAAAAAAATTATGTGCTCCTAATAAAAATTCAGATTAAGAAATCTTAATCAACTCTTCATCTGTAATTAGAATTAGATAAAATGAATTATTATTTAGTTTATAGTGTAGGTGGAGAGTGATTAGGATATTGATTGGAAGCTCCATCCTAATCACCCCCTTCATTTTATTTCGTAATGTTGAAAGAATAAATTTTACAGTAATAAAGCTCCTCACGAAGCAAAAAGATGCATGTTATTAAAATATATTAAGCTAACATTATATATATATATAATCCATGAATATTAAACACAAAATGACCTAAACCAAACTATCCAACACATTTTACACTAATAATAATTTTTTTGTTCAAAACTTGAGGCGTTTAGAGTCATCATGACCATGGCATTCCTGATCTCAGGTGAGAAATCTTCTTAAAAAAAAAAAAAAAGTTTAAAGCTCTATTAAGGAAAAGTCTTTTATGGATTAATTGTTGCAAGTTTTTGAAAAAGAACCACAAAAAATCTCGTCCAATACAAAACACACTGAAGGCCTCGTTTGGGACGGCTTTCTTACTACTTATTAAAGCATCTTTTTAGTACAAAAATAAAAAAAATTATACAAAAAATCTATTTTAAAAAGCAGCAAGAAAGCCGCTCCAAACGAAGCCGAAGAATCCTAGTTAGAATCTATAAAAATACAGAAAAACCTCAACCTCCAAAAAAAAAAAAAAAATATTGATGCATGCATTGTTCACAGAAACGTAAAGAAGCAATATCAATGAGTTTATAAGATGAACTAGTATATAATACTTGGCTTGTGTTTCAAGAAATAAGACACAAGCTGTGAGGTTGTTCGATCCCTTTTGGGATGAAATCAAGAACTGCTTCTTTGGTTGGAAGTGAGGGAATTGCTCCCCTCCCAGTGACTGTAATTGCTCCGCATGCATTGGCGAAGACGAAGGCTTCCTTTAGTTTCTTCTCATCCTGTTAACGTGTTCTTAGCGTTAAATCTTACAAACAAAAATGGAATTTTGATTTGCAAAGGAGATTTTTTAGACAGAAATAGAGAACTGTATCAACTGTACACCGAGGAGAATGAGAAAGAAAGATAAAGAAAGGTGGTGTTTGTAATTGGAGTGAGAGAAGTAAAACTAGTAAAACATATTCAAATATTCGCATAGAATTCTTATAAAAAGATTAAGCTTGCTCAGAAAAAAATTGATTAAGGTTTCATTTGGAATTGCTTTTTGGTTTTTTAAAGCAACTTAAAAGTTGTTTTAGAAAACATTAAGGAAGCTGCCCCAAACTAAACCTAAATGTGAAATCGAGGATGCTATCCAGAATGGCAATGGTTATTAATTTGAAGAAGAAGAAACTCTAATGTATATTTGATAAGGAAAATTTTTGATTTTAATGATAATAGCAAATGTGGCTTAGTATATTTAAGTTTTTCCATGAAATGAACATAATTGCTTTTGAAGTCTGTGTCAACGTGATTTATGGAATGTATCTAAGGCTCACCTTAGGACAAGTTTTTTACTGCTTCTTAAAACAGTTTTTTTAGTAGAGCAAATAAAATTTGTATATTAGAAAAATGCGTTAAGAAGCAATAAGAAAGTCGTCCCAAATGAAGTCTCGGTGAGGTGAGTAATACCATGAGTTAAATCTGGAATAGGAATATGAATGTTAGCAAAAAATAGTTTATAAATGATAACTTCATAATTTTGCAATGAGGAAATTTATATAGAATGCTCTACTTTCTCCTATTTCTAGCAATAACATCTGATTTCAATTTTATAATAAAAATCCTTCTTGGATTAGTTCTTTTAAAACTCATTAAGTTAAAGTAAAAGAATCACCAGCACCAGTAGTATCCACAGCATTAACTCTAAACCCACCAACTCTCCCATGGAATTTCTGCTCTCACAGATCAATAAAATGTATCAGAGCAGTAATATTAATGACCCTTTTCTCCAATTGATGACAAGTGTAATATTGACATATACCTTGGTGTAGTATCTGCAACCTTTTTCTCCTTCGGTGACAACAAGGAGTTTGAGGTTGTCGTGAAAAAGTTTATTATACACAACCTCATCACTATAAGGATCTTCATCTCCAGTCAAAAATGAGATTTCCTGCTCACTCACCTGTCAATATTATATCAGAAATCAGCATACTAGAACTGAATTCCTAAGAGGAAAGAAAAAAAAAAAATAAACTTTGGGTTGTTTGGCTACAAGTAAGGACTTAACTCGAGTGGGATTAAGAATCCCTTCTTTATAATTCTGTTTTTAAAATCACATTTCTATGTTTTGCTGCATTTCATAAATTAATGTGGTGAAAAAGTAATGTTTTTATAATCAAATTTGTTTTGTTGTAATAGCTGCAAAAACAATGTGTTATGTAACATAAAAAAATTATTTGATTATATTTTTTCAAAGATTCATGCTAAAGTAATGTGAATGATGGGATTTAACAAATTTAAGATTTAATAAATAATAAGCTGAAATTAGATTCATCAAAACAGAAAAATTTGAAGTCCTGAAACAGGATACAAAACCAAACAACCCCTTAATCTAATAAGTTTGAGGTGAAGCTAAAGATGAGACCTTGATGACATCTGCGTATTCCCAGATGCTTTTAATGCCCTCACGAGCAGCATCTGCTGAAGGCCAAAGTGGAAGTCTCAGATTAGGATCATAGGAAAGAAGGAGACCTTCCTTCTTGGCAAACTTAAGAGCAGCAAGATGAGTTGATCTGCACGGCTCCTCGATCAAGCTAATGGAGCCATAGTGAAATATGGAACCCTGTATTTCATTTAATTTTATTCATCATTAAACTTGAATTAATGAAGGTAAAAGAAAACTAACAACAGTTATTATATATACCTTCTTGATGAGATGAAAATCAAGCTCGGATTCTTTCAGGAGCATATCGGCGCTTGGATTTCGGTAGAACATGAACTCCCGTTCGCCGTCGGCCCTAAGAGTCACAAAGGCTAGTGCAGTTCTAGCGCCGGTGTCGAAGCAGACACCGGAGTAATCCACATTGTTGATCTTCAAAATGTTGGACAGCATATGCCCGAATTCGTCGTCCCCAACCTGTTTGATGAAATGACGAAACCAATGAGGATATGCTTTCATTCGTAGCCGTTGGAAAGGGTAAAACAAAATTTCAGATATAAATTATATCAAAAAATTAGTAAATTTATTTTGAAATTAATATCATTTTAATTTTTTTTTCAATAATATTACGACATATTCATTCATTTTTAAATTCATTTTGCTATAATTTATATTAGTATATTTTAATAGTAATTTATTCCATTAGTTTAATAATTACAATAGAAATAATATTCATAAACTGCATTATAATTAACTATAAGACCTTACGTAAAATTCCCCAACAGATTATCCGGATTTTTATTTTAACAACTGCGATATCTTAAAAATCCAGTATCTGTTGGTCGTCCAACAGACCAAATGGACGAATGGATTTTCACAATGCTTACAGGATTACCTTTCCGATGAAAGCAGAGGAACCACCAAGCCTGGCAATGCCGACGGCGACATTGGCCGGGGCGCCGCCGGCGGCCTTCTTGAATGCCGTAGCCTCCGCAAGAGAAACACCGGAGACAGTCGGGACGAAGTCGATGAGCATCTCGCCGAAGCAAATAATGAACGGGCTTTTCTCCCAATTACCAGAATCGTTCTTAGCCATGCTTACACTTCCACGTTGAGAAACAAGAGAAGATAGAGAAAACAACAATAAGATCAAGCAGATGAAGCACCGTGAATGTTTATGGAACAGATTCAAGCGAGACATTGCGATGTAGATATATATAGGCGAAGAGGGAGAATGAACGGAATGCCATCCCTTTCGTGGTGGCAGCGCTTCGAGAGCGAATCTTTGCTATTTCAGCTGAGAAGATTGGTTTGTTTGGCAAATTTGCATGCCAACTGTTCGATCAAAGGTCGCAAAGAGGGTTTTCCGCATAACCCTGAACTTCTGTTATGCCTTTTTGGGTTGCAGGGTAGCTGGAAGAGTCTAAGGAAAGGATTTGTGATCTATTTTCGATAAAAAGGGACGATAACCGGTGGCTGAGAGGTGGCGATTTTCCTGCCGCGGCGACATTTCAATTGGGGGATTACGTGCGGTTTCATGCCAATGAGATAAGCCTGGTGACGCTTAATAATCACGTGTTTGTTAGGATAAAATTATATTAAATTTTTTATATTTATTTTTTAGGAGATTTACGGATAAACCACTTTATATCATTCTATTTACATATCTAATATTTAAAATTTTATTATTTCATACCTACCATCAGTATAATCTTATAAACTTTAATATTTTATTTATCGCACCTATATTCATTCTGTAGATGAGGCATGAAATATTTAAATTTTATATATAAGACATGGGATATCTAAATAATATGATTGATACATAACAAAAAATTTATCTTGACCGGGCATGAATCTCGAGACAAAATTTAGCCGAAAACTTCAAAAAAAAAAAAAATGCGGGATCATTTGAACTCCGATTTCAGCAAACTTACTGTCAAACTGAGCGTCTCGGAAATACGAACCCAACGACACCAAATTCGACTCAATTCGAGCCCAACTGAGTCCAAATCAAGGACTCGAAGTGTTGTTGAAAAGTTCAAACCACAAATTGAGTTACCAAATGGTTTTCAAAAATAACGTGCTTATAGTCGAATCGACTGGGTCGACGAGATCAATCCAATGAACCCAAGATTGTTGAATTCCGCATCATTAAGACATTCAAATGTCTGACAAACAGTACACGATCAATGGATTCAATATCGGCCGTCCATCCGACCACTCCCTATTTACCTCTGATCTCTCACCTATTTACAGGCCATGCCACTCCAGAATATCTATAAATAGATCCCTCATTTCTCATGAGAGGGGACCCAAGCAAGAAGAAGAGAAGAAGAATAGGATGGAAGAAACTGCTCGACCACTGTCGGGATTCTACCCGATTTCCAAGTAACGCCGGAATTGCGCTCGACTTCCAAATGACGCCGAAATTCCGCCCGACTTCCAAATGACGTCGGAATTCCGCGCGACTTTCAAATGACACCGAAATTCCTACTGACTTTCAAGTGACGCCGGAATTCCGCCCGACTTCCAAGTGACGACGGAATTTCGCCAGACTTTCTAGTGATGCCGAAATTCCGCCCAACCTCCAAGTGACGCCAGAATTCCGCCTGACTTTCTAGTGACGCCGGAATTCCGCCTGACTTTCTAGTGACGCCGGAATTCTGCCCGGCCTCCAAGTAACGCCCGAGTTTCTCCCGGACTCCAAGTGACTCCGAAATTTTGCCCGAATACCATCTAATGTCGGAGTTCTCCCCTAGCCGCCGACCACGGTCCTTCCGACTACTGTCCTTTCGACCTTCGTCTCCTGCCGACTACGTTCCTTCTGGCTTACGTCGCCCACCGACTACAGTCCTTCCTACCTCTGTTGCTTGCCGACTATGATCCTTCCGACTTCTGTCGCCCGCCGACTACGGTCCTTCCGACCTCTGTTGCCCACCGACCACGGTCCTTCTGACTTATATTGCCCACCAACTACAGTCCTTCCGACCAAACAAACACATCAATAGTGACTATTTGTATTCTCACTATGTAGTGTATTCTATAAGATGAATATCAAGCTAAGGCCTTCCCCCAAATAAGGGCCTCATTTGTAATCAACTGCAAATACTAGTGGATTCATTCAAACTGGGCTAGGCTCCATGGTTATTCCCCCTTTTCAGAGGTTTTCCACGTAAAAATCTTGGTGTCTCATATGAATGCTACACTCTCTCTTATTTGATTGCGTGCCGGATTTTCGTACAACGCTAAGATGCTAAATTTTATATTTCTCTACTGCCGCGAAAACTCCAGGACACAATAGTGATATAAAGCGATATATAAGTTAATCTTCCTAAATATTTTAGATTTAATTAATTAAGTTTTTATTTCTACCACTATATTTATTTATTATATTAATTTTCCCTTGATCGAATTTTTTATATGGAAAGTTTGTTGGATTTACGTAGTTTGTTGGATTTACGTAAAGGTCCTGAGAAAGAGTATTGCTATATGTAAATTGATATCATATCCGACATTTATGTGACAAATAAAACAAAATTATCTTAACCTAAAAAGTATATCCACCGATATATTAAATAAATTTAATCAAGGATAGGAGGTTTCATATATATAAAGTAAATTATCTTAAAAAAATAGGATGGAATATTTTAAATATGACATAAATGAAATCTTTTTTTTTCTTTTAATTTTAATTTTAAAATAAATATTCAGTTTCTTAGATAAGCCAAAAATTAAAAGAGCATTATTTACATATACCATATACAATTTTTATATGTTTAAGTATTTAATACTTACAACTTTAATATTTAGTTAGAGGCAATTTGATTACAAATAAAATCAAGTGTAAAGTAAGTCACATTTAAAATTTTTGGTATTTGATATGAAGAAAATTTGAGGAATAAAATTTCAATATATTTAAAATTTATTATCTAGTTCATTTTTAATATTTTTATAATTTACTTGATTTGAGCAAATACCAATTACAATATCCATTTTGCCACCCACTAAAGCCCTTAGGCTTTTCCCATCTCCTCATAAATAGTCATTGTCGCCTCCCATCATCATTGATAATTGTCAAATGCTGCCAGCTATCATTCATCGTCACTTGTTGAATGAATTAATTTTACTTTTTAAAATAATTTCTATCTTATTTTTGAATATTTTATATTGTTAGATATTGTTCTAGATTTTTAGGTTCTTTTTTGTATGGCATATGTAGTCATTTGTGGAGCTATTTGTATAGTCTTTAGGAGTCTTTAAATATGTGTGTGTAGGCTTGTAATAGGCAGCCAAGGGAATAAAGATTGCTGGATTTTTTGGCTCACGGTTTCCCTCTCCCTCCTCTCTCCCTCTCCCTCCTCCTCTCTCCCTCTCTAGATCTTGCAAGAAGATCTCTCAAGATCTTCCTACTTGATTTCAACATATACTATATTCCCTTTTACTCTATGTTCTTATTCAGCAAATAAAAAAACCACTTATATAACACCCAAATCTTAATTACATCAAAAACAACATTGATGTTAGCATTTTAAAAAGTAAAATACATCTTTTCAGATATATAATCTTTTTATTTGATTGAGGTGTAAAATGTTTTATAAATAAAATATCAAAATTTAAGTATTAGCTATATAAAATACAAAAATTATGTGATGTATATATAAACACCCCCCCCCCCCCACATTTTCCCCCCCCCCCCCCCAACTTAATGGCCTTTCTTTATAATAACATTCAATTCTTCACTATGAATGCAATTTATATTATTTCAAATATTTCTTGATATGTATATTATACAAGACTGAGGGTTTGTTTGAGATAGCTATAGTTTTTTATATAGTTGGTTGTGAAATTGTTGTAGAGAAAATAATTTTATTATTATTATTACATAAAGCAATTTTCCATCATATATTTTTTTAAAAAACAATGAAAAAAGAGTAGCAAATTAAAAATATTATTGTTATCTGAAAAACATAATAATCTTAAAGCATTCCCAAGCAAACCCTTAATGAGTCAATGCATTGCACACATAATGATGTTCATTATATAAGCTTTATCGACTTCCGAAATGAGTCACTTTTCTAGGTTTCCTTTGCCCGTAGCTAGCTAATATCTTATTTCGGTGTTTGTTTAGTTTTCTTCGCTCCGGTTTGTCTCCTCTCCTGTTGAAAGACCGTGATTTTCTAAACAGGATTTTGTCTTCTCATTCATTTAGGGATGCATTGCTAGGCTTGTCTCCTACTTCGGCTTCATTCCTTGATCTCCAAATTTCAACTCACCAGGGGTTACCTTCCCTTTGGATTACGGAGGATGAAATCCTTGAACTTGCAGCCCCATTTGAGTTCGCTTTGATTGGGAAATTCCCAGGTCATAGAACCTCTCTTGAAGCCAAAATATTTTTTTTTTACAATCTTAAATTGATTGGTGATTTTTCGATTACTATTTTTAACCCGAAACATGTTTTAATTGAACTTGTGAATGACCTTAATTATTGCAGAGTGTTTGTCCATCCTTCCTACTTTGTGAACAATTGTTATATCAAATTGTGTAAATGAACTCCGAATTTTGATATTGAGGGTGAGTCTCCAATCATTCTTATTTAGGTTTTGTTTCCCAACCTAAGGGCTCACCTTTTTCTTCTAAAATACTTCATGGTCTTTGCTCCCTCTTTGGCTGACCTCTTAAAACAGATAATGCTATCTCCTTTGGCTCTCGTCCATCAGTAGCTCATGTGTTAGTTGAATTAGATGTATCCAAACACTATCCTGATAAAGTGTTTGTTGGCCCTGAAAATTTGGGTTACATTCATGTTGTGGTTATGGATGACTCCTTTATTTTGTGTTCACTATAAATCTTTGGGTCATTGTCAAGCTGAATGTTGTATTTTACATCCCCATCTTAATCCTACTCCCGTTGTGAAACCTCTTTCAAATATTGGGGTTGGTAAACCCACTAGTGGTTTGGAAGAAGGTAATGCTCAGTACTAGTTGTGATTTAATTAAGCAAAATAGTGTGGAGGTTGGTGCTGTTGGAAATGAGCTGTTATCTCATCATTTAAATGTTGGTGACATCGGGGCCCCATTTGAGCCCATTGTTTAAGCTCCTGTGGTGCCTGTGGAAGTTGTTCATGCTCCCAATTTTGAGAATTTTGGTGATGTGAATGTGACTAGTGTCGATAGAGAAGCTTGTGAGGCCGTCACACAGGTTGCTGGTGAGATGATTTTGGCAAATTGTGTGCTTGGTTTGTCTCATGACAATTTGGATGTGAAGAACAAGAATTTGTGTGAAAATAACAAGATGGCTTTAAATGTTTTCGCTAGTGGATTGATTGTCTTCTTCTAACGCTTTAAGCTCTCCTATTACCCCTTTAGTCTTCTTGTATAGAGAGGAGTCTCCTACTGATGTGGGTGCTTCTATGGCTAACTTGACTGTGTGCGTCGAAATTATGCATGAATTTAGTAAGGTGGTGGAAGGTCTCAACTTAGATGTTTATGCCACTAACAAGGCTATATTTAATGAGTCATCTCTTCACTTGTTTCTTCATTAGCTTCATTAGGGCCAGCGTCGTCTCCTATCAATAAATTAATAAATATGATATTCATTATCTGAATTTAAAATTTGGGTTGGATTTCCATTTTTAGTAAATCCAGATCAGTTCGTATAGGCGTCTGAAACCCGATTACCCGAACGACTTCACGATCCAAATAAAGTTAGCCATGGTGGGTCCCACCACCCACTCTCCTAATTTATAAAAAAACTTTTAAAAGGAAATAAATAATTGAAGCAACATAAAATCCGCTAAATTCCACCGTTGAAAATTTTATTTTAAGGAAAATCAAATAAAAACAAAGAAACATATATTTGTTAAAGTATTATTGTAAAATTTATTATAGCTTGATTTTTTTTCATGAAAATAGTAATAATTTTAAAAATTTAGAAATATAATTAATTAAATTTTATATAACTCTAGATTTCTTCTGAATCCCAGATAATAAGTTTTTTAATTAAGATGATGAAATGGAATTTGTACAATAATTTCATAAAATCCTAAAAAATTAATATAATTTTATCCTAACAAACACATGATTAGTAAGCGTCACCAGGCTTATCTCGAGAATTAGCATGAAACCGCACGTAATCCCCCAATTGAAATGTCGCCGCGTCAGGAAAATCGCCACCTCACAACCACCGGTTATCGTCCTTTTTTTATCGAAAATAGATCACAAATCCTTTCCTTAGACTCTTCCAGCTACTCTGCAACCCAAAAAGGCAAAACAGAAATTCAGGGTTATGTGGAAAACCCTCTTTGCGACCTTTGATCGAACAGTTGGCATGCAAATTTGCCAAACAAACCAATCTTCTCAGCTGAAATAGCGAAGATTCGCTCTAGAAGCGCTGCCAGCACGAAAGGGGGCATTCCGTTCCGTTCATTTTCCCCCTTCGCCTATATATATCTACATCGCAAATGTCTCGCTTGAATCTGTTCCATAAACATTCACGGTGCTTTATCTGCTTGATCTTATTGTTGTTTTATCTATCTTCTCTTGTTTCTCAACGTGGAAGTGTAAGAATGGCTAAGAACGATTCTGGTAATTGGGAAAAAAGCCCGTTCATTATTTGCTTCGGCGAGATGCTCATCGACTTCGTCCCGAATGTCTCCGGTGTTTCTCTTGCGGAGGCTACGGCATTCAAGAAGGCCGCCGGCGGCGCCCCGGCGAATGTCGCCGTCGGCATTGCCAGGCTTGGCGGTTCCTCTGCTTTCATCGGAAAGGTAATCCTGTAAGCATTGTGCAAATCCATTCGTCCATTTGGTCTGTTGGACGACCAACAGATACCGGATTTTTAAGATATCGCAGTTGTTAAAATCCGGACAATCTGTTGAGGAATTTTACGTAAGGTCTTACAGTTAATTATAATTTTTTAAGCTCACTAAGTGAATAATAATGCAGTTTATGAATATTATTTTTTATTGTAATTATTAAACTAATGGAATAAATTACTATTAAAGTATACTAATATAAATTATAGCGAAATGAATTTAAAAATGTATGAATATGTTGTAATATTATTGAAAAAAAATTAAAATGATATTAATTTAAAAATAAATTTAATAATTTTTTGATACAATTTATATCAGAAATTTTGTTTTACCCTTTCCAACGGCAACGGATGAAAGCATATCCTCATTGGTTTTGTCATTTCATCAAACAGGTTGGGGACGACGAATTCGGGCATATGCTTTCCAACATTTTGAAGATCAACAATGTGGATAACTCCGGTATCCGCTTCGACACTGGCGCTAGAACTGCACTAGCCTTTGTGACTCTTAGAGCCGACGGCGAACGGGAGTTCATGTTCTATCGAAATCCAAGCGCCGATATGCTCCTGAAAGAATCCGATCTTGATCTTCATCTCATCAAGAAGGTATATATAACAGTAGTTAGTTTTCTTTTACCGTCATTAATTCAAGTTTAATGATGAATAAAATAAAATGAAATACAGGGTTCCATATTTCACTATGGCTCCATTAGCTTGATCAAGGAGCCGTGCAGATCAACTCATCTTGCTGCTCTTAAGTTTGCCAAGAAGGAAGGTCTCCTGCTTTCCTATGATCCTAATCTGCGACTTCCACTTTGGCCTTCAGCAGATGCTGCTCGTGAGGGCATTAAAAGCATATGGGAATACGCAGATGTCATCAAGGTCTCATCTTTAGCTTCACCTGAAACTTATTAGATTAAGGGGTTGTTTCAGGCAGGATTAAGCATAAATTCTGCCTTAAATTTTAAATCAGAGTTTCAGTCTCAAAATTGAACACATCACTACGAACGATTTATCGCCCCAGGAGGTGAAATATCGTTCCTTAATAATTTCAAATAATGGAACTAAATATTTCATCCAGGCTGTAATAGTTAATTTCAGGGAAGGTCAAAATGACGTTCTATTTGTATTTAACTATTGCAATATGGATGAGAGATCATTAATTTTATATTCGATGTCTTGATACGAAAGGATATATCTTCCCGAAGAAAGATAATATCCTTTATTAATTAATCGTCTGAATATGACAATAATGATCACTATTGATTAATTTTTCAATAAAGAAGACTAGTTGAGTTTTGAAAATCAATTTTTAAAAATAGATGTGGGATTCACCTCATTGATATAACTCCTAGAAAATTTCTAAACATAATTTATGCTGTTATTTTAATCCTGTCAAACAACATTTCATGAACTACAAATTATTCTATTTCGATAAATCTAATTTCAACTTATTATTTATTAAATCTTGAATTTGTTAAATCCCATCATTTACATTACTTAAAGCATGAATCTTTGAAAAAATATAATCAAATGTTTTTTTTTTAATGTTACATAACATATTGTTTTTGCAGCTATTACAACAAAACAAATTTGATTATAAAAACATTACTTTTATCACATTAATTTATGAAATGCAGCAAAACATAGAAATGTGATTTGAAAAACAAAATTATAAAGAACTATCAGAAGCGATCCTTAATCCCACTCGAGTTAAGTCCTACTTGTAGCCAAACAACCCAAAGTTTTTTTTTTCCTCTCATAAATTCAGTTCTAGTTTGCTGATTTATGATATAATATTGACAGGTGAGTGAGCAGGAAATCTCATTTTTGACTGGAGGTGAAGACCCTTATAGTGATGAGGTTGTGTATAATAATCTTTTTCACGACAATCTCAAACTCCTTGTTGTAACCGATGGAGAAAAGGGTTGCAGATACTACACCAAGGTATATGCCAATATAACACTTGTCATCAATTGGAGAAAAGGGTCATTAATATTACTGCTCTGATACATTTTATTGATCTGTGAGAGTAGAAATTCCATGGGAGAGTTGGTGGGTTTAGAGTTAAAGCTGTGGATACTACTGGTGCTGGTGATTCTTTTGTCAGCGGGCTGTTAGTTCATTTGGCGTCCAATCTAGATATTTATCAGGTACTTAATATATTCATTATTTTGAATATTTCATTCGAATATCAAGAGAGATGCCACATATTTTTTTTTTTAACTATTTAGCTTAATGAGTTTTAAAAGAACTAATCCCAGAAGGATTTTTATAATAAAATTGAAATCAGTTGTTATTGCTAGAAATGCTAGAAAGTAGAGCATCCTAATATAAATTTCTCAAGGAATTAGAGATTCAATCAGGAGGAGTTTAAAGGGCTCATATGAGCTTTCCTCATTGAAAAAATATGAAGTTATCATTTATGAACTTTTTTTTTTTTGCTAACATTCAGATTCCTATTCCAGATTTAACTCATGTTATTACCATCACATTAAGATTTTGTTTGGGTAAGCTTTCTTATTTCTTCTTAAAGCAACTTTTTAGCATAGAAATTAAAATTTTTGTACTAAAAATCTGCTTTAAAAAACAATAAGAAAGCCATCTCAAATGAAGCCTAAGGCTTTGTTTGGGACGGATTTATTCCTGCTTCTTAAAGTAGTTTTTTAGTACAAAAATTAAAAATTTGTTCTAGAAAAATGCTTTAAGAAGCAGTAAGAAAGCTGTCCC
Organism: Dendrobium catenatum; assembly: GCF_001605985.2. NCBI lineage: Eukaryota > Viridiplantae > Streptophyta > Magnoliopsida > Asparagales > Orchidaceae > Dendrobium > Dendrobium catenatum. Next base: position 642,729 of record NW_021318705.1, read on the forward strand.
AAACGAAGCCTAAGATACATTCCATAAATCACTTTGACACAGACTTCAAAAGCAATCATGTTCATTCATTAACTTCTTAAACTTTCATGAAACGACTGAAATATACTTGGCCACATTTGCTATTATCATTCAAATCAAAATGCTGCCTTTTCAGATGTACATTAGAGTTTATTCTCCTTCAAATGAATAACCATTGCCATTCTGTATAGCAGCCCACGATTTCACATATAATCAATTATTTTCTGAGCAACCTTAATCTTTTTATAAGAATTCTATGCGAATATTTGAATTTGTTTTACTAGTTTTACTTCTCACTTACTCCGTTTACAAACACCACCTTTCTTTATATTTCTTTCTCATTCTCCTCGATGTACAGTTGACATAGTTCTCTATTTGTCTCAAAAATCAAAATTCCATTTTTGTTTGTAAGATTTAACACTAAGAACATGTTAACAGGATGAGAAGAAACTAAAGGAAGCCTTGGTCTTCGCCAATGCATGCGGAGCAATCACAGTCACTGAGAGGGGAGCAATTCCCTCACTTCCCACCAAAGAAGCAGTTCTTGATTTCATCCCAAAAGGGAACGAACAACCTCACAGCTTGTGTCTTATTTCTTGAAACACAAGCCCAAGTATTATAATACTAGTTCATCTTATAAACTCATTGATATTGTTTTTTATTAGATATTGGTCCTAGATTCAGGATGTTTCTTATATGACTTATATAGTTGTTAGTGTAGCTTTTGGTGTTGCTATTGTAAGTCTATAAAATAGAGGCTTTATGTTGTAATAGAGTATGATCAAGCAATAAAGATTTGAGTTCAGCTCTCTGTCTCCCTTCCCTCTCTCCCTCCTCATCTCCCAAGATCAAGAAAAGAAAATGCTTCTTCCTCTCAAGCAAGATCTCACATATGATATTAGAGCCATGGTGGTGACGATCTTGAGGCAGAGGAGAGGTGGTTTTCTGCTCCAAAGAAAACGATTCGAAGAAGGACGATGGATACGGGCTTTGTTGTCAAGGCAGTTGGGCTGATCTCACTGGTTGGAGCAGGATAGCTACGTACGTGAAGTGTGAGAAGGCCGGAGGCTTGCGGCGCAGGTGTCGCTGTTCGGTCGTGTGAGAGAAGCTGACGACAGGTGCAAGGGACTAGCTTTTGGAGGTTTGATCCGATCGGAGGTGAGACTGGATTCTTCCGCTTGGTGGAAAGGGAGGCGGACGTATAGTCTTGTGCTCTACAGGAGACGTACGACGGAGTAGGGAGGCGAGATGTCTAGCTGAGTTCGGCTACCGGAGGCGGCAGGGGTAGTTGATGTTGGCTTGAGGCTTGCTCGGGGCTGAACGAACGGAAGCCCGACGTCAAGATCACAACAATCGGAGGCAGGAATTGAGTCGTGGCTTGTTCGTGGATGTGGGCTTCTGTTTCTTGTGATCAACCTTGGCTTGCCGGCTTTCTGGAGCTATCGAATGCAAGAAGAGCAGAGCCAGAGGAGTTCTTGAGCAATTGCACAGGAACAGAGGAACCCTTTCATTCAGATTTTTGGGAAGGACACAGCAGAACCGCAGCCTCTGGAGGGTTTCTTGGAGTTTGGAAGAAATTGTAATCAAGATTGTAGCAGAAGATCTGCTCAGATCTTTTGAGGTGGAGTTTCAGCTTCAGGCGGAGTTGGATTTGGCCTGTTCTTGAGGAGCAGTGCCGGTAGTGCGGGGCGTTTGGAGGTGCGAGGTTGTGCGGCGCACAAAGAGGTCGTATAGGAGTGCAGGACACCAGTGGAGGACATGCAGGGCCCTGGCCAGACGCGACAGTGCAGGGCATGGGAATGTGACGAGCACGGCGCGTGGGAAGGCGCAGGGATTGGTGCGCGGGTGGTTACACGTAGAATGTGGTTGGAGTTAGACCGCATGAGTGCAAGGCGCCGGAGCGGAGATGGAGGCTCAGGGCGCGGGCACAGGGCGTAGGGTGCAGGTCGATGCATAGAGCATGGAAGCAAGGCACACTGGGTGCTCGAGAATTTGGTTGTATGAGACGCAGTGTGACATGAGTAGAACTGTCGGGTTGGTGGTGTAGTTATCTTTTTATTGTGTAAATTTAGGATCAAGGTGGAAATTGTTAGATATTGATCATAGATTTTGGTTGTTTCTTGTATAGCTTGTATAGCCATTGGTGTAGCTTTTGGTGTTACTATTTTAAGTCTATAAAATAGGGGGGATGTAATAGAGTATGGTCAAGCAATAAAGATTTGAGTTCGGCTCTCTCTCTCCATTCCTTCTCTCACTTCTCATCTCTCAAGATCAAGAAGAGGAAATGCTTCTTCCTCTCAAGTAAGATCTCACACTTCTGTGAACCCTAAGTCAATTTTCCCCACAACCAACTTTATAAAATATTATAGCATCTCAAACAAACCCTTTATTATGTAAGTGAAATATATTTTTACTCATTCAAATCAACATATTTTAAACATCACACACACACATATATATATATATATATATAACCAAGCATATTTTAGCATCTTGAGGAGCTTTATTATTGTCAAGTTTATGCCTTCAACATTACCAAATAAAATGAAGGGGGTGATTAGGATGGAGCTTCCAATGAAAATCCTAATCACTCTCCACCTATACTATAAACTAAATAATAATTCGTTTTATCTAATTCTAATTACAGATGAAGAGTTGATTAAGATTTCTTGATCTGAATTTTGATTAGGAGCTCAGAACTTTTTTTTTTTCCAATAAAAAATATCGTGGTTATAAGAGCTTTATGGATTAGTGCCTTAGGCTGGTCCAAAGGGATTCTTGAGCAGTTCGGTCTTGCTGTAAGATCTTGGCTCGCCGGCTGAGATTTTTAAGAAATAGTGTACGTAACAGTGAGGGTAAGAAATCGATGGAAGCGGCTTCGGTTGAAAAGCCTCTCGATCAGTCCAAGGCTTCCCTTTCGGTTTCGCGGAATTTATTTGCTTCTGTTGGTTAATAACCAGTATCCTTTACTTTATAATATCAACTACGTAACATCATAATTTTACCTAGGGCTGCAAACGAACCAAACCGAGCCGAGTATGTGAGTATTCATGTTTGAGTTCGTTTATTATTAGCTTGTTCAAGTTCGGTTCGTTTTTGATTCGAGCCTTATTGTTTGTGTTCATATTTGGTTTGTTTAAATTAATGGTGTTTATGCTCGGTTCGTTTAGTGCTTATCGAACTTTAAAAAAATAAGCCTTAACGAGCTATGTTTGTGAACATATTTAATGAATTTTTTTACACTATCAAACAAACAGGTTCATGAACAATTCTAATGAGTACTCTTGAGCTATCAATTTAGCAAGATCATGAATAAATACATAACTAGTATTTTCGAGCTACCAAATGAGCTCATTCATGAATAAACGATCTATGATTTATCTTATATGATTATTTTTTGAAAATTTTGAAACCCAAAAATACGTAATTATTATTTATCTAATAAAGTAGAAGTATTGCTACAATTTTTGTATAAAAATTGACTAAGATTTATTAGAGGAATATAAGTAATCTAATTAAAATAGGAAGAATATCATCTACTAATTTGAAAATATTTTCTATTTATTAGCTTAATAAAATGAATATTTGACATGAGTCTTTATGATTATAAAATATTTAATATTTTTACCTAAAATATACTATATATTTTATGCACGTGAGATAAATCTTATTACTTCCCTCCCTTTTTTTTTTAATAACAAAACACAGATTTGATTCCAATTAACAAAAGAGGTTATAAAAAGCTAACAAGAGGGAAGAAAAGCGACAAGGAAGCTAAAAGGGAACAACCCATAGGCTCAGTAAAGACAGAGGCTATGAACCACACCTAAGCAAAGCAGGGGCCATCAAGTATGGAGTGAGAGCAAGAAAACACCAAGTAGCCATCCCAAACGAATAATGAATGCACCACCAAAGGTTGCCACGAGCCACTACGTAGGAACAGTGAGCCCTAACCACATCATTGCCCTCAGTATAAAATTTGCAACCACAAATATTCAGCCAAACTGCAGCGACCAAACAAAATGCCTTCCAACAAGAACATTCCACCATCCAAAGGAAAGAGCTTGATGAACAACCAGACATCCGCCACCACATTACCACCAACATGCAAGCAACCAAAAAATCATAAACTTAACCAAAATAAGAGCATCAATCACAACAAAACCCAGCATTATTTCCTTCCACGCCTACCCCTACCACGAGAGGTAACATAAAAAACAGGACGATCGTTACGCTTTACAAACTCTTCCCCAGGTTCTTCCTCTTCACTATACTCCTAGGCTTGAAGCCAATCAATATGCATTCTCACATCCTCCCCCACTTGAACAAATAAAGCCTCGGGAGAAATTAAATTAACAGGCACGTCAATAAAAGGGCCGGGTACAAGAAAAGTAGGCGTGACAGGGGAATTGAAATTACAGACATCCACACGAGCAGATGAATCACCAACTAAAGCCTCAAGATTAAGGTGAGAGATCGAATGAACAGAGCCCGAAGAGTCATGGGAAATCAATTCTCAGGCAACACAATCCAAACCCTTTGAATAGGCCACAACCAAAGGGGGAGAAACGACCATAGGGTGACAAATAGAATCCAATTTGTTAATCGCACCACTCAACGGAATAGCCAAAGTGGCCGGCACAACCTCAACAGAGACATGATGAGGAGGGGGAGGTGATTCAGCTAAATGTTTCCCAATATAAACATCATCCACAACACAATACCCAATATTACTGGCACCAGGTATACAATCAGGATTAGCTACTAAAGTATCCTTACTACAAGTGTTGGGGTCCGGCACTAAAGCCAAATCGTTCAAAACATGAGCGAGAACATCCCCCCCCGATCAGAAACGAAAACAGAAGTAGAAGGCTTAAGGGGGACACCAACTTTGGACTTACATTCCTCCCTAGCATGACCCAAAAAATGACAAAGAGCACAATACAGGGGGAACACCTCCATCTCAACCTTTTGGATGTAGCCCAGCTTCTTAGGGCCAATCCAGACAGAGTCCGAAAATTTTTTAGTTATATCAATCTCAACCAAAACTCTCGCTATAGATGGCCTCGACCCCAATGAAGTTGCAGAATCGACCTTGAGCGGATGACCAAAGGTAGAGCCTAAGGCATGAAGAATTCTCGGGTTAAGGAGGTGAGGTCGAAGACCAGAGAAAGAGATCCATATAGGAATCACCGGGCATTCAATAGAGATATCCAAAGGAGTTCATTTAGTTAATTTCATATAACAATTATAAACCAGATACGAACGATGACAGAAAACTCGACCGTAATCGAGATCATTCGAAAACTTAACCAGAATGTGTGAAGAATCAAGCACAGTGACAGAGAAATCGGCTATAAGTTTCAAATTGGAAAAAAAATCTCCCAATGGATTCTAAGCTAGGTCGCTTAGCAGGAAAAAAGCCAACCAGTGAAAATTGGATGGGAGCCACCATAGCCCTAATTTCATCCTCAGATATCCATAGTTAAGGCATACCACTGTAAGATGAAGACTTAGCTCCGGGAAAAAAAATAGAAGATAGCAAACCAGCTAAAGCATTAGCAAAAGACCGTGAAAAATTGGAACCAGATAAAAAATTAGGGTCCAACAAGCGTGTCGGTGCCAAACGACAGCAAAAACTCTCGAAGCGACCAAAAAAGGAAAGAGACAGGGAAACGAGAGAAACTCCCTGAGCAAATTGGCGGCGAAGCCCGGCGAGGGGACGCACCCAGCAAACCCTAGACAATAGGGAGACCCCTAGACGCCCAGGGAAAAGATAAAAAGTAGCTAGCAACAGAGTTAACCCTTAATTCCCTCCCAATATTAAATCAATAAAAGGTTTACCATTTAAACCCCAAACAAATTTACAAAAAGAATATTGAGGTCCACTTTTTATATGAGACTACATATAGAGATATTTATTAGTCGAGTTAATGATGATTTGATATGAATATTAATGTACTTATTAAAAAAAAAATTAATATTTCTCTATTATTTATGAATTTTTTTTTAATTAGTAAAAATAATATTTTTGTGCGGATAACAAGAAGAATTTGTCAAATTTCTTTGCCTAATAATCCACAATATTAGATTAAATTGAAGTATTGGATTTCTTTTTTGGAAACTTTAAATATAATATTTACTTATTTTCTAATGAAACTATGATGTTATTATTGATATTTATTATTTAGGGAGATTTACATACATGCCACTTTATATCATTCTATTTACATATCTAATACTCAAAATTTTAATATTTCATATCTATCACTTATAGATAATTTTAATATTAAATATTTAACTTTTATATATCATTCATATCATCAATATCACCATTTAAACTTTAATATTTTATTCATTGCACATTTATTTGTTCTATAAATAGTAGTCATAATTTCAAATGTAATATATGTAAATAACATGATATTTTAAATTTAATTAAATATTTATTACTGCCAATATATTTATTTATTATATTAATTTTCCTTTGATCGAATTCATTATATAGAAAGTTTGTTGTATTTACGTAAATATCCTGAGAAAGAGTATTGCTAAACGTAAATTGATATCATATCCAACATTTATGCGACAAATAAATCAAAATTATCTTAACCTAAAAAGTATATCCACCGATATATTAAATAAATTTAATCAAGGATAGGAGGTTTCATATAGATAAAGTAAATTATCTTAGAAAAATACGATGGAATATTTTAAATATGAAATCAAAGAATCTTCTTTTTTTGTTTTAATTTTAATTTTAAAATAAATATTTGGTTTCTTAGATAAGCCACAAATTAAAGGAGGATTTACATATTTCATATAATTTTTTATATATTTAAATATTTAACACTCAATATTTTAAATATTTATTTAGAGGCAATTTGATTACAAATAATTCAAGTGTAAAGTAAGTCACATTTTGGATTTTTTTAAATTTTAGTGTTTGATTTGAAGAAATATTAAGAAGAGATAAAGTATAAATATATTTAAAATTTATTATTTAGTTTATTTTTAACATATTTATAATTTACTTGATTTGATCAAATACAAATTACAATGTCCATCTTCACATAAATAGTCATTATGGCCCCATCTGTTAAGCCATCGGACACGTGGCTTCACTCTAGTGGTTTATATGTTACCGTTTGTACTGTACTTTCTTTAAACTTGTATCTATTTAAACTCTGTAATAGTTACTTTGAGATATTGAAGAAGTTTATTTTTCCTTCCTTCTGCTTGCGTCCCTTTCGCTCTGGTTTCTCTCCTACCCTCGTTCAATCTCGTCAACATGGTATCAGAAGACCAGGAATTCTAAGTGTCATTCGTTCCAGCCATGGCAAGTACAGCCACCACATCTTCTTCCGCTCCGGCGGATGCCTCAACCGCCGAATCAAGATTCTCCTCCCCGCCAATTCCTTCCTCTCTGAAGTTCTTGATGAACAATATCAAGAAAGTCATTGCGCATCAACTTACCGCCGACAATCATGCGCTATGGCGCACTCAAGTTCTCAAACTTTTTCGAGCCAACAATTTCGAAGCCTTCTTGACCGGCTCCGCAAATTGTCCGCCGCCTCTGCTTCAAGATTCCGAGGGTAACCACATCACTAACAAAGATTACACCACCTGGCAGCTGCTCGATCAAAATCTTGCAGCGGCCCTATACTCAGTTATCTCCCCCTCAATCCTTCCCTATGTTCTATCGGCGGATCACTGCTGCGACATCTGGAGGATCCTCGACAGCCGCCTACAATCTTCAACGCGGTCCAGAATCTCTCAACTCAAGAACGAGCTTCATTACCTATCTATGAAGGACAAATCCATGACCCAATACCTCCTCGATGTTAAATCCAAAGTAGATGCTCTTGCCGCTGCCGGCGCTCCAGTGGAAGTCGAAGATGTTATTCACTACACTTTAAACGGCCTACCTACAACATACCAGGCTTTTAAAACCGCAATTCGAACCAACCTTCGCTCCGTCAGTCTAGACGAACTTTATACCCTCTTATGCAGCGAAGAGTTAAATCTTCTTCACGAGACCACTAAAGAACTTCATCATCTCAGCCTCGCTGGCAATACCACCGAGCGGGCATGGATCAATCTAAACCGGTTCTCACCCCTCTACCCAACCGTTCCTCCCGTATCAGCGAACCCAGCACACCCTATGAACATCCACAACTATACAGACAACTCATAGGAGCTCTTCAATATTTGACGATCACACGACCGGACATTCAATTCGCTGTACAACAATTATGCCAACATATGCAAAACCCTCTTCTATCTCATTATGAATCACTCAAGCGCCTCCTTCGGTATATCCATGGCTCGACGGGCACAGGTATACCTCTGAACCGTACTCACTTAACACTAACCGGCTATTCGGATGCAGACTGGGCAAGCAACACTCAAGATCGCAAATCTATCTCCGGATATTGCAATTTTCTGGGCAACTCTATCATCTCTTGGCAAGTCAAGAAACAAGCTACCACATCCCGCTCATCAACCGAAGCAGAGTATAGGGCTCTCGCATCCGAAGCGTCCGAAATTATTTGGTTACGTCAGCTTTTAGCTGATTTCCATATACCACAAAATGAACCTACAACAATATTTTGTGATAATACGTCAGCAATCTCTCTTGCAAACAACCCCATCTTTCACGCTCGTACAAAGTACATAGAGGTGGACTGTCATTTCATTCGAGACTGTATCAAGACTAAGCAAATCTCAGTTCATCACATTTTTACCGAAGACCAGATTGCTGATCTGTTTACAAAATCCCTACCCAACGCCAGATTTAAAACTCTCTCAAACAAACTTACAGCACTCACGGATCCATAAGTTTGAGGGGGGGCTGTTAAGCCATCGGACACGTGGCTTCACTCTAGTGGTTTATATGTTACCGTTTGTACTGTACTTTCTTTAAACTTGTATCTATTTAAACTCTGTAATAGTTACTTTGAGATATTGAAGAAGTTTATTTTTCCTTCATTCTGCTTGCGTCCCTTTCGCTCTGGTTTCTCTCCTACCCTCATTCAATCTCGTCAACACCATCATCATTGATAATTGTCAAATGCCACCAGCTATCACTCACAGTTATTTGTTGGATTTTACACTGAATTAATTTTACTTCAATTTTTTTTTGAAAAAACTCCTATCTTATTTTCAATATTTTATATTATATTCTTCTTTACTCTATGTTATTATTCAACAAATAAAAAAGCCACTTATATAACATCCAAATCTTAACTATATAAAAACAACAACATTGATTTTAGCATTTTAAAAAGTAAAATTTTTCTTTTCAGATATATATATATATATATATATATATATATATAATATCTGATTGAGGTGTAAAATGTTTTATAAATAAAATATCAAATTTTAAGTATTAGTTATATAAAAATACAAAACTTATATGATGTATATATAAATAAAACCTATAATAACATTCATTACTATACTATGAATGCATTTTATATTATTCCAAATATCTCATGATATGCATATTATACAAGGCTGGGTAATTGTTTGAGATAGTTGTAGTTTTTTTTATATAGTTGGTTGTGAAATTGTTGTAGAGAAAATAATTTCGCTATTATGATTACATAAAGCAGTTTTCCATCACATAGAATTTTGAAGAACAATGAGAAAGCAGGGCCAATTAAAAGTACAATTGTTGTCTGAAAATAAAACAACCATAAAAAATTCTCAACTAACCCTAAATGAGTCAATGTATTGCACACATAATGATGCTCATTATATGTCATGACGTTCATTATATGTTGCATGTGTAAATTTAAAAAAGTAGTACCTTTTGTTCTAGTTTTTGTCATTGCTGCTGGCCCTTCTCTTGGTTGGTTTTTTTTTTTTTTTCTGTTGGCTTGGTGGACCTAGTTGTGGCATTTGTTTTGTGGGTGGGGTTTCTGGCCCTGGCTCGGCTGTTCGTTTGGGTGTTTGGGAAGGGTTGGCAGATTAGGTTGTTTTTGGTCTGGATGGGGGTTTTGGAGTCTCGACTGTGCTGTTCTTGATGCAGGTTTTGAGTCTAACTGAGGGCTATGGGTTGGGGCCTTCTTTGATTGCTAGTTGTTTTGGTTGTTTGCTTGATTCCTCTCTTGTGTTGGTTATGTCTTCTTGCTCCCTTTATTCATAGCTGATTTTTCTTTCTTGTAGGTTGTGTTTTCTTGTAGTTGTTTGTGCATATTGTTTGGACTCACCAACTAGGCTGCTGCTCGCTCATGAGTTTTTTGTGTTGGACTGCCTTTTGGTTTTTCTCTGATTGTCTGTCATTTCTTTTTTCGGATGTATTCTTATTTTAGTTGAATAATAAGTTCTTTAGGTTTTATTTCAAATGTTGTATTTTTATATGTGCTCTTTATCCTTTAAGGAGTTGTAAACTTTTTCGTATATTAACGTGTAGGCCCCTCTGTGAGTTTTAATTAAAAAATAATGACGCTCATTATATGGCTAACTCGCTAGGCATAAAATAATAATAATAATAGTAATTATTGCATCCAGGAGTATTCACAGCGGTAGAAAAATATAAAGTTTAACGTCTTAGCGTTGTACGAGAATCCGACACGCAATCAGATAAGAGAGTGTGTAACATTCATAGGAGACACCAATATTTTTAGGTGAAAAAGCCCTGAAAAGGGGGAAAAACCACGGGGCCTTGCTCAGTTTGAATAAATCTACTAGTATTGCAGTTGATTACCAATGAGGCCCTTCATTGGGAGAAGGCCTTAGCTTGATGTACATTTTATAGATTACATTATATGATGCGAATACAAATAATCACTATTGACTTGTTCGTTTGGTCGGGAGGACCATAATATGGTGACAGAGGTCAGAAAGATTGTAGTCTGCGGACGACGTAAGTTAGGAGGATCGTAGTCGGTTGGCAACGGAGGTCTGAAGGACTATAGTCGGTGGGCGATGTAAGTCAGAAGGACTGTAGTCGGCAGGCGACGGAGGTCGGAAAGACTATAGTCGGCGGGCTACATAAGTCAGGAGGACCGTAGTCGACGGGTAAAGGAGGTCGGAAGGACTGTTGTCTAACGACGAAGGTCAGAAGGACGACGTCAGGTAGAAGTCCAACAATGGAAAGAAATCCATCTTCGGATAGAAGTCCATTGAAAGCCCGATAACCGGTAGAAGTCCGACATCGGGTAGAAACTTGGCGATGATGAGTGAAGGTATGGCATCAGGTAGAAGTCCGACGTCTGTTGGAGGTCGAGGAGAAATTTGGCATCACTTGGGCGGAGTTTCGGTGTCATGGGGGAACTCTGTTGTTACTTGGATAGAATTTCAGTATCACATGGAAGTCGGGAAGAATTCTGGTAGCCCGTAAAAGTCGGGCAGAATTTCGGTGTCCCGTGAAAGTTAGGCAGAATTCCGGCGTCATTTGAAGTTCGGGCGGAACTCCGGCGGTGGTCGAGGAGGAGTCTCGTCTCTTCTCCTCTTCTCTTCCCTCATACTCTTCTTGCATTTGGTGTCGTTGGGTTCGTATTTCCGAGACGCTCAGTTTGACTGAAAGTTTGCTGAAATCGGAGTTCAAGTGATCTCGAATTTAATTTTTGAAGCTTCCAACTTGATTTTACCTCGAGATTTGTGCCCGATCAAGATAATTTTTGCAAGATATATCAATAATGACTCTCATTACATCAACATATGTCAACAAATGAAATTTTACTTAAACAACAAAATTTTCATGTGAGAAATTGGTGTTAGACATATTATACATATTAATGCCCTAACAATTCCAAATATAATATAATGAGATTTTGATTCTTTACTAATTAAGAAATTAATTTTAAGTTCAATCATTCGATCTAAACTGGAAGGCTTAGATTTAATCCGGCGATATCTTTTAATTAAATTGGATGACTGAGAATAATTGCTTACAGCAATTTTGTATTATTTTCTCCATTATTAGAAAATATGCATAATTTGCAAATTTTATTCTCCCACCATATATAAATTAATAAATGCGATCAGGTGGGTTACTAATTTTATTATTTTACAGATCAGCACATATTAAAAAGCAAAAAAGCGATGCTAATTATGGTAAAGAAGGTCTTCATTATCTGAATTTAAAATTTGGGTTGGATTTCCATTTTTAGTAAATCCAGATCCGTTCGTATAGGCGTCTGAAACCCGATTACCCGAACGACTTCACGATCCAAATAAACTTATACGAGATCGGATCGGGATGGGGCCGCCCAGGTGGGTCCCACCACCCACCGTCATCTGCTCCCTAATTTATAAAAAAAACTTATAAAAGGAAATAAATAATTGAAGTGACAAATAAAATCCTCTTAATTTCACCGTTGAAAAGATTAACAAAGAAAAATATATTTGTAAAAGTATTATTGTAAAATTTATTATAGCTTGATTTTTTTTTCATGAAAATAGTAATAATTTTAATATTTTATAAATATAATTAATTAAATTTTAAATAACTCTAGATTTATTCTGAATCACAAATAATAAGTTTTTTTAATTCAGATATTATTTTTAAAATATATGATGAAATGAAATTTGTGCAATAATTTCATAAAATCCTAATAATAACAGCATAATTTCACAAAAAAGTAAATGTTATATTTAAAGTTTCAAAAAAAGAAATCCAATCATTCAGTTTAATCTAATATTGTGGATTATTGGGCAATGAAATTTGACAATTCTTCTCGTCATGCATGCACACAAAAATATTATTTTACTAATTAAAGAAAATGCCATAAATTATAGAGAAATATTAAATTTTTTTTAATAATTACTTAAATACTCATATCGAATCATCATTAACTCGACTAATGAAGATCTCCATATGTAGTCCCATATAAAAAGTATACCTCAATATTATTTTTGTAAATTTGTTTGGAATTAAATGGTGAAAAAACTGAAAATTTTATTCATTTAATATTAGGAGAAAAATAATAAGATTTATCAAATGCGCATAAAACATATAATTTTTTACTGAATATTTCATAATCATAAAGTATCACATTCGATATTCATTTTATTAAGTGAATAAATAGAAAATATTTTTCCTATTTTAGTTAGGTCACTTAAAATCCTCAAATAAATCTTAGTCACTATTTATACAAAAATTGTAGCAATACTTCTATTTTGTTAGGTAAATAATAATTATGTATTTTCGGGTTTCAAATTTTCAATATTTTTTAAATTATTTCTCCACATATAAGAAAATAAAATCATAAATAAATAAAAAATATTATTTATTTATTTATTTAATAATACACGTGGATAATTAGTCGGTAAAATTATGATGTTTGGTATTTGATATTATAAAGTAAAGAGGTAAGGATAAAGTAAGCTTACCGATTATTAACCAACAGAAGCAAATAAATTCCGCGAAACCGAAAGGGAAGTCTTGGACTGATCGAGAGGATATTCAACCGAAGCTGCTTCCATCGATTTCTTACCCCCACTGTTACACTATTTCTTAAAGATCCCAGCCGGCAAGCCAAGATCTTACAGCAAGATCGAACTGCTCAAGAATCCCTTCGGGATGGATTCTCCCCCGGCGGAGAACCCCTCGCCATCTCCATCTTCTTCGAAGCCTGACCAGCCTTCGCCGCCGCTGAGATCCAGTCTCCTATTTTATAGTCCACCGCGTCACAACCAGCTTTCCTTCCCGTCGTCATCTCCTTCCCCTCGCGTCATCTACAGCGATCGATTCATACCTAGTCGCCTCGGCTCCAATTTCTCTCTTTTCAATGTGGATTCACCTCCTAATATGACTAGCGGGAAGGAGGAAGGCTCGGGTGCCTATACGGCGATCCTACGGAGCGTCATATTCGGTCCGGATCACGGCATCGTGCCACCGGAGACTCCTGATAGGTCGTGGTCCGGGAGGGCTGGGTACTCGTCTTCCCCTTCCTCCGTTTCATCTAGCCCCAGCAAGAATATCTTTAGATTTAAGGCTGAGGTGCCGAGATACTCTATATCATCTGTGGGGTTCGACGATCTCCTCCCCGGAGTTTCCCCCACCCAGCCCAAGGCGACCAGGAAGGTCTCTAGATCGCCTTCTAAGGTGAATTCTGTTATTAATTATGGAATGAATCTGAAATAATTCCTTTTCTGATGAGCTTTTGGGGTTTAGGTTTTGGATGCACCGGCGTTGCAGGATGATTTCTATCTTAACCTAGTCGATTGGTCTTCGAGCAATATGTTGGCTGTGGGACTGGGCAATTGCGTTTATCTTTGGAATGCTTCCAGTAGCAAGGTTGGATCTTGATCTGTTTTTATTTTTATTTTCCTGGTTTCTTTGTTGTAGCATTTTATTGGCTGCAAGTGTTTGTAACTTCTTGTACAATTCTGATTATCGATAGGTGACAAAACTCTGCGACTTGGGCGTTGATGATGGTGTTTGTTCTGTTGGATGGGCTCGGCAAGGCGCACACTTGGCGGTTGGAACTAGCCAGGGAAAAGTGCAGGTTATTACTTTGCTTTTTTGAATTGTTCTTGCAAATTTTATCTTGAGTGACTCGAGGAAGATTTCTTTGATGAGGATTATAAGTTTGTATAAGTTGGAAAACAAGCTAAGGATTTGTACTACCTCTGTTTTTAAGAAAGCCAACTACTTATCTTTTGTAATAGTACCTGCATCTAATAAAAGAATAACTAACATATTGGTGGATTACAAACTAAATTTTATCAGCTTTGATGTATTAGTCCTCTTCACTTTTTTTTTGGAAATTTGAAATTATCTGATTGAAGAAGGACGATGAATGTCTCTAGATATGGGATGCATCGCGCTGTAAGAAGATAAGGACCATGGAAGGTCATAGACTGAGAGTTGGAGCTCTTGCTTGGAGTTCATCTTGTTTATCATCAGGTAGTCGGGATAAGAGCATTTTTCAACGTGATATACGTGTACAAGATGATTATTTCAGTAAACTTTCAGGTCATAAGTCAGAGGTATAACTGCTTAACCTTGACTTCTCAATTGCATATTATATCCATCAAAACAGTTTCTGCAGCTTTTTCTTCCTTTCATTTCTGTTGATTTTGGCTTCGTTTGGGTCGGCTTTCTTACTGCTTCTTAAATTTTTGTACTAGAAAGCTTCTTTAAGAAGCAGTAAGAAAGCTGTTCCAAACGAAGCCTTAGTCTCAAATTCTCATATAATCTGATTCATTTGCTTCACATGAATAGATTTGTGGGCTAAAGTGGTCATATGATAATCGGCAACTGGCTTCAGGTGGAAATGATAATAAAGTGAGTTCCATTAACCTTCTTTTTGAGGGTTGAATTCCATAAACTTGCTATTCAAAAAATTGATTTTAATTTCTGTCACTAAAAAGCTTGATATATATTTTATCTTGAATGCATCTCTTTTTCAGCTTTTTGTTTGGAATTTGAATTCAACTCAGCCTGTACATAAGTACAGTGAACACAATGCTGCAGTCAAAGCTATTGCCTGGTCTCCACATGTTCATGGTCTTCTTGCATCTGGTGGTGGAACCACTGATAGATGCATCAGATTTTGGAACACCACAACCAACTCTCACCTCAGCTGCATGGACACAGGAAGTCAGGTATTGTGCTCATGATTTTGTTTTATTAGTTACCATACAATGAAATTTGTTCATTTTCTTTTACTATTGTGATGATTTCTTTGTTAATTTCAAAATGCGAAACCATTGAGTTTCTTATCTTAAATGATTATCTTGGTATTCTTGGCTAGGTTTTAGAATTCAGTTGTGTTGATAATGGTGAACCTTGAAATGACTATATTGGGGAACAAATAGTTTGATGCGGGCAAGCAAGCTATAGTGACTGAGAATCTTTTGTCATAATTAACTTAATGATGTGATTGAAAGACATTGTGTATTTAGGATGAATTTGTGTGTATTAAAACTAGTAAAGATTGAGCATGAGATGATTTTATCAGAAGTACGTTGGATGTAGAACATACTGGAGATTAAGATAGAAAATAGATTTGGGACATGCTCAGTGGAGGATGGAAGATGAACAATAAATTTTCTAGAGAGAATTTGTTTCAAGTAATATATAGAAAACTATAAAATAAAAGCTATGATGCACAAATATGAATATGACCACATGGAAATGACACGACACGGACACGGGTCACGTTAATTATTGAAAATATAGGACACGGACATGGATTGGACATAGTATTATAATTTTTAAATTTTAAAAATAATGTATAAAATTAAATAAGTATAAATCTTTTAAAAAAAATTAGAATTAATAAATTATTTAACTAGAATTTGTTCTTGAAATGATTAATATTAGGATGCCGAGAGTTGGGCGTCAATGTAGTGTATCAGAAATCAAGAGAGGAGACGCCAATGCTATCAAGAGTTGGGCATTGATGTTATGCAGGAAGTATCGCGTGTCGATGTCTAGGGACATCTATCATCGATGTTGAGAGGGCGTTGGTCGTCGATGTTAAGATAACGTTGGACAAAAATGAGTTGCCAAATTGTGGGTGTAGAAATTACTAGCACCAACCATCAATGTCAAGAAAATGCCAGACTTTGATGTTTAGATGGTTTTGAAATTTCGATGTTGTAATCACGTCAAATGTTGATGTTGAGATGACATTGGGCATTGTTGTGAAACTAAAGTCGAGACCCATCAAAGAGAAATGAAAATGAGAATATTCGATGAATGTGGTATTAAGTGCGGGCAATTTATTTGGTGTTGTAGAGAAAATAAAGAGTTTATTTTTTATATTTTAAATAAAAATTTTAAATACAAGAAATTATATTAAAAAATTCATAAAATATTTAAGATATGCGTGTCCAATTTGTATTTAATATTTTTTTTTAATCAGACATATTTCCGGCATGTCCGACAATTGTCCGACAATTATCGGAAGTGTGTCGTGTCGGACGTTGCACGTCTCTTTGAGGAGAAATGCCGGTGCATCATAGAATAAACGTATAAGATACCTAGTAGTTTTGCAAAAAAACACTTGGACCAAATAGAGTTAATATCTCATATAGCACTATACATTATGAATGGAGGAAGATTCATAAGTCTCCCCCAAGTAGTTTGAGTAAGGTCAATGATCATGATGAGTTCCCTTTTCTACACATTGGAAACTCTTATTAATTTAGAACTTCAACACATCTCTTCAATTTCGAGCCATGTTTACCTGCCTCATGTTGATTATCATATAATATCACTTTGAAGCTCGAAACCATATGCTGCCTGTGCAAACAAAATAACACTGAAGCCATAAATCTTTACCTTGTTTCCTGTTTTATTTTCAATGTACTTATCAGTGAAATCTTGTGTTTTTTTTTTTCCTGAATCTTAGAAGGGTTGTAGGTTTCTTTATTTCATGAAGTATATTCCAGAACACCATTACTTCATCCTATTGATCTTTGCATTGGTTATACTGCGTTTTTTTGCCCCTTTCAAAATTTTAAGATGTCTTTATATGTCATATATTTTTACTTTTGCATAAATTAACTATTTTTTATATAATTAATTCTACTTAGTTCATCATCAAAGGCGGGGCTTGAAATGAAAATTCGACGAACCACAACATGAGTAGTCTATTGAAACTGGTGAACATTGATCCTATATATTACTTTTTGCTAAGTTAAAAATATCCATGTTGTTTTTGACATGAAGAGCCTCTTGTATTCCCACTCGAGCTCAGTATCTGAACTCACGTATCATGAAACCATTCTTATACGCCCTAAAGAATGCTAGTCTTTGCCATATTTCAATTTGTAAAACCTCAGGCTAAAGTGATACTTTCATTCAAGGTTTCAACTACTAAATAGAAAACGCCTTCCTATTTTTTTATTTTATTTTATCCATTATATGATTGAACAATGGAACTAAATCTGATGATTAAGGTTTTGTTTGGGATGACTTTTTTATTACTTCTTAAAACAACTTTTTAGTTTAAAAATTAAAAATTTTATCCTAGAAATCTGCTTTAAGAAGAAAAGAAAGCCATCCCAAACGAAATTGGAATAATAAATCTTTATCTTACTCATTTTCTTCATCAAATTCATGTCAAACAAAATTCTGAGAAAAGATAAGACTTTTACAACTTCATATTCATCCAACAATTCAAGAGACCTTCCAATATAGTCAAAACACAATTGCATTGAATTTATGTTTGCTTACAATTAACACATAAGGCACATGACTCTTTTCCAACATTTCTGAAATAATTTAGGGAATAAAAATCATATAAAACTATATTTGGCTTCCAATTATAGTATTTTGAGCACTAAAATACTGAAATTAATTTCAAGATGAAGATCATTAGATGAATCCATATCAACAATGGAAAATACTAGCAATTCTTTTAAGGGCTCTAGCTCATCATATATCACCATTAAAACAAACAAGTTGAACTTACAGATGTTAGAGAGGTAATAAAACATAAAATTTTCAGGGTCTGCATTAGCGGCAAAGGTTATATGTGATGTTCTAAATTTTAACTTGGATAAAAGATGGCAATGACAGTTTTAGAAAACAATTTAAGTGCTAAAACATTGGATCAAAAATTATATATTTCTATCTTAAGATTGAACTATATAAGACTACCAAATCTCTACAGGTTTATTATATATATATTTTATATTCTCACGAAATTATATATTTAATGAAGGTGATTCAGTCTGAAATGTAGATTGCATTGGCCTTCATCTAGTCGTCTCATACTCCATGAGAGACTATGCAGAATATAGGAAATTAGAAGAAACGATTACCTTTACCGAAAGAGTAAAAGTTGGAGTTAGCTAGGGCATGCAGTGACGTTGGGCTTCCCTGGGATCCGATTCCTAGGCTTCCTTGGGGTCTGATTCCTGGGCTTCATGCGAGCAGAGAACCAGAGATGAGGGAGTTCGGGATTACAGAGGAGAGGGATCATGGGGAGTGCGAACTGCTCTGTACGAATTCATGGGAGACGGGTTTGGGCTGTGCGTGTGTATATGAGAGTGCGAGAGTGGAGTTCGTGAGTTAAGAGAGGGCGATGCAGTTCGCGAACTGTAGGGAGTGCGAGCGAGAGAGGGGCGATTCTCCTATGCGTGTGTATGCGAGAGTGAGAATTTTGGTTGAGGGATGTTCGCGAACTGCTGAGGAGGAGAGGATTTCGGTTGCTTGGCTTCTCACGCGTGAGGGAGAGAGCGATTGGGAGTTTCGCCTGAGTCTTCACACGCCATCCAGAGAGAGAGATGGAGCCGTTTTGGCGTCGTGGCTGGAGTTTTTGATCGGGCTTCTAGGTTTCGATTTCATACAAGAGAGGGAGGCCAGTGGGAGCGACGGGCTGAGGGAGGGCTTCTCACTAGAGAGGGAGGCGACGGTGAGGGAGTGGGAGACTTCGTGCGACTTCGAGAAGAGCGGGAGCCTAGGGATTTCCGAACTCAGAGAGCTGATGGGGGAGATCGTGGGATTGCAAGGGAGAACCTTTTAACTAGGAGCACGGGTGGAGAGCTTCTTTGCGAACTGCTCTGTGTGCAGTTTTTTGCGAATTAGAGAGTGCCGAGAATGCGAGATAGAGAGGAAGGGGTCGTTTCATTCTGTGCGTGTGTGTATCCGGGAGAAAGGCAGTTCCTGAAATTAAAAGGGGAGATGGGGCCTAAGGCTGGCTGGACGGTTTGTTCCTGGGCTTCGGTTTCACATGAGAGAGGGATCGTGGGGCTGGGTAGTTTCCGAAATAAGAGGGAGATAGAGAGATCATGGGAGGTTTTGATTTTTACGAATTTCAGAAGACAGGGTCGTGGAGTTTTTTTGGTTTGAATCTGCTCTAAACGCGCATTTAATTATATCTTATTTCAAAATAATTTAACGGCTCATATTGGTTTATGTCCTTAAAAAAAATTTAAAAGGCTTGGATTACGACTTGATTTGAGAGTGATCTAAGGGTTGATTAGAGTCTTCTACATTAAATCGAACTCGAATTGAGTCGATTAAACTTGATATTGCGTAATTTATATCAAAGAGTTTTGATTTATGAAAATTTAATCCAATTAGTTTGGATTAATATGGAATTTCATGAATTGAATCTTTACTAACTTAAAATGATTTTGATTTGATTTAGGTCGATTCAATACTACGTCAGTAGGTATCCACCTAAGGGTAATCCTGCGGGGGTGATGTCTACACTAGGTTAGGAAGACCTAGGTATTAGAGTCGATTCTGAGAAATTGACCTCGAATAATGAGGTCAACACATCTTATTCTTTGTTTTCCATCCGTTGTGACTCGAAAGTCAATTTATAAAATCCTATAGATGTCAGATCCTTTGTTGGGCATCCTTAATAAATTTTTTTATCATGATGTGTGATGTTTATTAATGGATTAAAGCAAAAATTAGAAGATAACTTCCAATATGTAATCACCATTTTCCTAAACTATTATATTTGTGAAAGTTGTTAATTTATGCAGCCCTCCTTATGCAGGTTTGTAATCTTGTATGGTCGAAGAATGTTAATGAACTTGTTAGCACTCATGGCTACTCCCAAAATCAAATAATTGTCTGGCGATATCCATCCATGTCAAAGGCAAGTGAAATCTAATTCTTTTGGTGAATTGCATGTGAAAAAGCTATTCCTTTTTTTTCCTCCTCTTATTTTCATACACTTCGACAGGTTGCTACACTTACAGGGCATACGTTTAGAGTTTTATATTTGGCCATCTCTCCTGATGGGCAGGTCAAGAAGCATTTCTCTTCATTTACTGAGACTCCGTTTGGGACGACTTTCTCGCGGCTTCTTGAAGGCAGCTTTCTAGTTAAAAAAATCATTTTTTTGCTAAAAAATTATTTTAAGAAGCATCAAGAAAGCCGTCCTAAACGAAACCTGAGTCTACATACCAGCTTATGCCTTCTTCTAACATTCTTTCTTCTTACAGACAATCGTCACCGGAGCAGGAGATGAGACCCTCAGGTTTTGGAATGTTTTCCCATCTCCCAAGTATCAGGTTGGTGATTTTCCACACCAAATGAAAAATTCTTTTGTTGTGATATCGTTTATCATGTAGTTATGAGTTAGCAAACAAGAATTCTTATTGTGTGGTAATATTTGGTTTAATTTCAGAGCACTGAGAACAGGATTGGAGCTTTCTCTCTTGGAAGAACCGAGATTAGGTGACAATTGGAATCTGTTCCAACTTTGGAAAGAAATTTCCAAGAAATAAAACAAGTGATTTGGATGGGCGAAGCCTTTGTTTATGCTTTGGTGGCTATCCTGACACTTTCTCTGGAGCCCTTAAAGCACAAAGAGTTAAAGGTAGTTTGTTCCAGCTTCTGTCTTATTTATCTCAGATTACAAGTTTGGGGATACCTGCTTAGCTCAATGGATAATTGTTGATAGGAAATGGTTGGTAGGTTGTCACAATCCCGCATCATTAAAGAAAATGGTCATTATTTTCTACAAAATGTCAATTGAATCTCAATAATGCTATATTTTTGTATGGCCTGTATTCTTTTGTTTTTATCTCTGTTCATAATTTATAATTCAAATTTTGGGCTTTGCGGATAATGAGAGCCCTGAGCTGGTTTAATGTGTATAATTAAGAGAAGATTGACTTTTGAGGCATATTACAGATCATCATACTTTGGCACATGTGGTTCATAGATCTGGTTGTTTTTTTTTTGGTCCCTATACAATGCCCTTTTCACAAGCAATTGCCTGACTATATCGTCCTATGAAAAAATTATTTTATGCGGATATTGGACGTCGTACGGAGACCAACTAGAACGCGTCACGTCATTGTTTTGCTTGGGACCGGTGCTCGGTACCGCTGTGTACTAGATGATATGACACGTTGGTTGGTCCTTGGACACAGAATAATTTCTTGTATGGAAGAGGTAGTAGGATGATGGATTGAATAAATGTTATTTTATGTGGTTTGGAAAAAAAATAAAATTTCATGAGTAAAAAAGCATGGAAAAATCATGAGTTTTTGTATTGAAATTTTGTAAATATATATATATATATATATATATTACTATTGTTTTCCCAACGTTTTCTCCCTAGTTTCTCAGATTTTCCATTGTTTGGTGGCTGTTTTCTATTGAAAACAGCGGAATAATTGTGTTTTGGCGAAGATCCGATAGGAATCACTTGGAATATTCAAGTGGTCTCTATCAGTAGATTATTTATAATGTGAAATTAAATTTAATGAAATTTGAGTCTATTATGATATAAATTATATCGAATATCTTAAATTCAATTTTTTAAAAATTAGGATTTGTTAATAAAATTAATATATCTTATTATTTTTGGGTGGAATAAAGCTTTAGGTAGTAACACCAACTTATTAGGTCTGATTCAAATTTGAATTAAGGCTTTATTTGAGACCATTTTTTATTTTTTAAAATAAAGTTTTTATATAAAAATTAAAATTTTTGTGATTAAAATTCTGTTTTAAGAGTCAATAAAAAAAGTCTTTCCAAACAGAGCCTAAGTTTTAAGGCTTGAGAAAATTAAAGTAATTTGATATTGGATCTAATTGTATATGCATTTATGAATAAATAAATGCATATATTTATTTGTGTATATATATATTTATATATGAATGGGGTAAATGCAAATATGCTGACTAACAATTCGACGCAAAAATTGAAAAATTAATAAAATTGAATCAAATTTTGGCACCTATCGAACCTTAATGAATTTAATGAGATATGCTTGGATCAAAATGAGATTAGATTGAGCCAATTCAGAATCAAATTTAGCTTATCTTTTGTTTGGGATCGATTTCTTACTGCTTTTTTAAAATAGCTTCCTAGTATAAATATTTCTAAAATTATTTTTTTTAGAAAATAGTAAGAAAACAGTAAGAAAACAGAAAAAATTCTAATTTATACTAGAAAATTATTTTAGGAAACAATAAGAAAGTTATCACAAACGAAATCTTAATTTTAAGTTCAAATTAAATAATTTTGAGCTAGTCTTAAGTCAAAATAGAATTGACTCCTTAGAGATGATGATGCTTGAGTGAATGAGTGGCTTCACTATTAGAGACAGAATGTGTAACGAGTATATCTGTGAAAAGGTTGGAATAGCTCTAGTGGCTGATAAGATTGGAGAGAATTGTCTTAGATAGTTTGAACATATAAAACCTCGACTTTTTAATGACTCGGTTAGGAGAGTAGGTGCATGGGATTTGACCTATGTTAAGAAAAGTAGATGTGGACCTAAAAAGATGTGGTTAGAAAATATTAGTACTGCCTTTTTTATTAAATTTAAATGAGAAATTAAGTCTTAACTGGAGAAAAAAAATTGTTGTAGCCGACCTCATATAGTGAGATAAATATTTGATGTTATTATTATTATTGTAACTAAGGTACATGGCCATCATATTGTTGTGAAGTTTGCATGATTTGCTATTGAAATTCAGCAAATTCATAATTGGTCAATACTTTGGCTGAACTGTTCCCCTCTTCATCTCCTCCTATGTCGCAACACTATAACATGTCGTGAAGCCCTAAAATGTTAAACAACATATTGATTGAATGCATTTTTGGGAGTTTTTCATGTTTTTTTCATTATTTATCTATATTATTGCTTATATTAGGAATACAAAATAATATGGGAGATAAATATTTACTTTATTCATGTATGTAGAGAGAGAAACTTTGTTCATCTTAGTAACAAAAAGAGAGTTCATAGACACAATTAATGAATTAAATAAAACTGGTAAAGAACATATGATTTTTTACATAAAGAACTCTCACAGCAAGAAAAGAAAAGAAAAAGGATAAATCCTAGCACATAACCTAATTAAAAATAGATTCTAACCATTCTATATGAATGACTTGTATTAGAGAAGTTAATCTGTGATTTCATTAGTTAATCCCATGTAATTACTTAGCTGTTTAGCCGTATCCACTTAGGATAGGACACGTGTACCTAGTTACCTAATCTAGGCACCTATATAATTACATCTCCTGTACCAGTGACAGACATGAAATACAATTTATTTTCACCTCATTCCTCTGTTCATCTTCTTTCTCTCCGGCGATGCACGCGATGAGAAATTCTTGATTCTCAGTTTCTACATGGTATCAGGCCTTTCCTTCCTTTCTCGCTTTCAAGATGCCGACGTCCAGCTCCGCCTCTCCTTCGGTCGCCGAACAACTATCCAGTACCTCAACGGAAATCTCACCGATCTCACCGTCGCTCAAGTTTATCGTCTCCAATCTCAAGACTCTTGTTCCAAACCAGTTATCGTCGGATAACTATCCGATCTGGCGTCATCAGATTATCAAACTCCTTCGTGCCAACGATTTCGACAACTTTCTTGCCCCTCCGGATCCACCTCTCGATCCGTCTGATTCTTCCGCAGCCGCGTCGATCAAAACTTGGCGTATAGTTGATCAGAATCTACAAGCCGCATTCTGTTCGACGATCTCGCCACCGGTTCTTCCCTACATTTTGCACCTGGACACTACGCACGAAATCTGGCAGTTTCTTGAAAATCAATTCCAGGCCACCAGCCGCTCCAAGGTTCTTCAGCTCAAAAATGTGCTCCATCACATCTCCATGAAGAATCTTTCCATGGTTCAATACCTAACCGAAATCAAGAAGCTGGTTGATCAGATCGCGTCGGCCGGTTCAACCATTGATTCGGAAGACATCATTCTGTACACCTTGAATGGTTTGCCGCCGGCATATCAATCATTCAAAACGTATGTCCGCAACTCTCCCAACCAAATTCGTCTGGAAAATCTTTACGCAATGCTGATTAGCGAGGAAATCCATATCACCGCTGATGCCGCTCGAAGCTCCGCAGATGTTGTACAGCAAGCGGCTCTCTATGCGAATCGTGGACGCGGTCGTCGCAACAGGGGACGTCCTCCTCCTCCGCCTCAATCTTCCAACGGTCGAAATGTGACTCAACAGCAATCAGCTCCCACTTGCCAAATATGCGCCAAGAAAGGACATACAGCCGATGTATGTTGGCATCGTATGAATGCAAATTACACTCCTCAATCCTCAACTACCAAGCAAAATAGCGCTCTCGTGGCTAACTCCGATACACCGTCCTACGACTGGTACCTCGACTCAGGCGCCTCCTCTCACATGACCAACGCCGCAGAGAATCTCGCTCAATCTACAGCCTATTCTGGATCTGATGGCGTCTTTATCGGGGATGGAAGGAATATCCCTATTGCTCACTCGGGCACGGGCATTCTTCCCACCCCGACCCGTAAGCTCTTTCTCTCTAATCTACTTCATGTTCCTAATATTTCTCATAACCTCATCTCTATTTCTAATCTTGTTCAAGATAATAACATTTCTGTTACATTTGATCCCATGGGCTTTGTCTTTAAGGATCTGAAGACAAATCAACCAATTCTACGCGGTCCATGTAGCTCCGGTCTCTACCGCCTCGTGCCACCACCAACAACAAGCTCTGCTCCGTCTGCATTTCAGGCCTCCAGCGAACATCGATCCCACTGGCATGACCGCCTTGGCCACCCCAACTCACGGACGTTACATCAAATAGCTCAAAGCAATCCTACTCTTCACATTTTACTTCCTGCTAAATCTTGTATTACATGTATACAATGCAAATGTCATAAACTACCATTTGAATTGTCTAGATCTCGTACGAAATTTCCGTTAGCACTCTTGCACGCTGATGTATGGGGTCCGGCTCCGGTACCCTCGCCTCAAGGCATTCGTTACTTTTTAATTCTTGTAGACGATTACTCCCGTTACACATGGCTTTTTACACTAACACAACAAACGTCAGTCTATAATGTTCTTAAACATTTCATTATCTTCATTGAAAATCAAACCAATCGCACGATCAAAGCTCTTCGGACGGACAACGGTACCGAATTCGTCAACCACCAGATGAACGACCTCCTTCGGTCTAAAGGCATACGGCACCAGCTCTCATGTCCTTACACACCTGAACAGAACGGCGTTGCCAAACGAAAGAATCGACACATTCTCGAAACAACTCGGTCTCTCCTCCATCGCGCGTATCTTCCTCATTACCTCTGGCCGGAAGCTACCTCAACCGCAGTTTACTTGATAAATCGGATGCCGTCCCCGAACACCCAAAACAAATCACCTCTGCAGTTAATGTTTAATATCATTCCCAACTACAAACATCTGCGTACGTTTGGTTGCGAATGCTTTCCCCTGCTTCCTCGGCACGAACGCACCAAACTTCAACCCAAATCCAATTCGTTCATCTTCATTGGATACTCTGATATCCACAAAGGCTATAAATGCCTTAACCAGGAATCCAACTCTATTATCATCTCTCGCAATGTTACATTTCTTGAAGATTCTTTTCCATATCAAACTAACACGTCTTCTTTACGGCAGCAAACCGATGAACCTTCATCCAGCTTGCTGCTCCCTACATCCAAAGCTTCGGAAGTTCGTCCACCGCAACTTGAATCCCCTATTCAATCTTCGGCTCCTCTCAGATCGTTATCTCCGCATCCTCCGATACAGCCTCATACGACTGTATCCGATCGACCACTAAATCAACAGCAACCCACATCCGATCCACCACCTGTCAAGCATCCGATGGTTACAAGAACGCAAACAGGCTCACTCAAACCATCTCGACGACTCAATTTGCTCACCATGTGCTCACATGAACCTGATCCGACCAGCTTCAAGGAAGCCTCCAAGAATCCAGAATGGCGTCAAGCCATGGCAGAGGAATTCACCGCTCTACAACAACAAGGTACTTGGCAACTTGTTCCACCCCCGATCCAAGCTCCTATACTGGGATGCAAATGGACCTTCAGAAAAAAGTTCAATTCGGATGGATCCATCGCTCGGTTCAAAGCACGCCTTGTCGCTCAGGGAAATCAACATGAACAAGGCATTGATTTTGGCGAGACATTCAGTCCGGTAGCTAAACTACCGACCATTCGGGTGCTCTTCACCATAGCTCTCTCTAACGGATGGCCCGTCCAGCAGTTGGACGTCTCGAATGCCTTTCTCCACGGCATTCTCACCGACACCGTCTACATGACCCAGCCCAGAGGCTTTGTCGATCAAAACTATCCCAATTACGTCTGTCGTCTTCAAAAAGCTATCTACGGTCTCCGTCAGGCACCACGCCAGTGGTATACAACTTTTACTCAGTTTCTCCTCACCATTGGCTTCAAGTACAGTCAAGCAGACCCGTCGTTGCTCACCTACACTCAAAATCAAACAAGGATTTTTCTCTTGGTGTACGTGGATGACATCCTTGTCACCGGAAACAACAATGCAGCCATCTCAACTGTGCTAACTAAACTTCAATCTCAATTTAACATGAAGAACCTCGGACCAGCACACCACTTTCTCGGCATTAAAATTCAATCTCTCAAAGATAAGTATTTCCTATCTCAATCTTCCTACGCTCTATCTATTCTTAAAAGCGTTAACTTAACCGATTGCAATCCTCTGTCTAACCCATCGTGCACTAAACTACCTGATCAGGTATAGGAAGACGCCACTCTATCCGATCCGAGCACCTACAGACGGATTACAGGATCCCTACAATACCTGACTCTCACTCGTCCCGACATCGCCTACGCCGTCAACGTGCTCTCTCAACATATGCACGACCCTTCCTCCCAGCATGTTTATCTCCTCAAACGCCTCCTTCGATATGTCAAAGGAAAAATCACGTTCGGTCTACCAATCCACAAAGCTCCGCTCACTCTAACATCTTACTCCGACGCCGATTGGGCCAGCGACCCTACAACGAGAAAATCCACCACAGGTCACTGCACCTTCCTTGGAGAAACGCTCGTTTCATGGGTAGTCAAGAAACAGACCACCGTGGCTAGATCCTCAACAGAATCAGAGTATCGTGCGCTTGCAGCGGCTACGGCGGACATCATTTGGTTAAAACGACTGCTGAACGACTTCTCTATTCCTCACTCTCAGCCCGTTGATCTGTTCTGCGACAACATGTCGGCCATCGCTCTCGCTCATAATCCCGTATTCCACGCACGGACGAAGCACATTGAGATTGATCACCGCTTCCTTCGCGATCACATTCAGAACCAGGCCCTTCGTCTTCTTCCCATCAGCACCACGTATCAGCTCGCAGATCTCCTAACCAAGCCTCTCTCTACTCCACGCTTCAAGGAACTTCGCTCCAAACTGACCGTTCAAGATGAACAATCCGTTTGACAGGGGATATTAGAGAAGTTAATCTGCGATTTCATTAGTTAATCCCATGTAATTACTTAGCTGTTTAGCTTTATCCACTTAGAATAGGACACGTGTACCTAGTTCCCTAATCTATGCACCTATATAATTATCTCTCCTGTACCAGTGACAGATATGAAAATACAATTCATTTTCTCCTCATTTCTCTGTTCGTCTTCTTTCTCTCCGGCGATGCTCGCGATGAGAAATTCTTGATTCTCAGTTTCTACAGTGTGAATGGAGATCATAAGAATTTTAGAAACTTAATTAAAAACTTATCAAATGTGTTATGTAGTAGTGAGTTTTTGCCGTCATTGATACACCTTATGCTAAGGTGTTAGTGTATTGATCTAGATTTTAGTTATATTATTTTGCATGGTATCACACGTATGTTAAAACTTATAAATAGGTATTGTAGATTATTGCAATGAGATGTCGTGTAATATGCCTAATGAATAAAAGGAATATAAATTTATGTTAGCTTTCTCCCTCTCTTCCCTCTCCCTCTCTCTCATCCAAAAATAAGAAGACTCTTCTTCTTCTTCTTCACGTGAGAAACATAACAAATGTTATTAGAGCCTCGTTGAGGTGGTCTCGAGGAAGGAGAAAGGTTCTTGTAGTCCACAAAGAGAGGGTAGGCGGGTGACAGGTCGCATGGAAGTAGGCGGTGCGGTTGCCATTTGCGAGCAAGATTAGAGGGAGTCATGACTCGGTACAAGTGCGGGTTTGGAGCGATAATAAGTGTTGTGGTAATCTCAAGCGGGACGAAACACTAGCGTGGCTCAGGCATGTGTCCTGTGTGCAAGAGGTCGCGAGTCATGCAGACACAAGTGTCACGATTAGGAACCACATAAAGATGACGTGTAGTCGGGCTACTCGATCACGTGTAGGTTCGACAGAGGAAGGCAGGCTGGATCGGGAAATCATATAGGTCGGTTACGAGCTGGAGGCGGGATGCTTGTGCGGCAAGGCGCAGGGCCCAAAGCACAGCCATGATAGGCGCAATGTGGCCACACAGAGAGGTCTCAGGCATAGACAAGCCAGGTCACACATTGGATGCGAAGGGCACGTAGGATGGTCGATTGCATGCTTGCAGAATGGGCGAGGCAGGGCCGCTGGAAGCATGAGGCTTAAGTTGGCATCTCGGGGCTTGTGGGGGTGTTAAAAATAGCTTGGTGCTGTGAGGATTGGCGGACATTGGGCCGCGGGTCGGAGCACTATTTTTTTGTCTTCTTGACCAGAAAGATCTTCTGAATTTGAACCAAGGTGGAGATTGCTAGTGCATTGGTCCAGGTTTTAGTTATATTGCTTTGCATGACATCACACCTATGTTAACGCTTATAAATAGGCATTGTAGATTGTTGCAATTAGATGTCCTCTAATATGCCTAATGAATAAAATGAATATACATTCATGTTAGCTTTCTGCCTCTCTTCCCTCTCCCCCTCTCTCTCTCTCTCATCCAAGAACAAGAAGATTCTTCTTCCTCCTCATGCAATAAACATCACATAAGGAGATATAAAGAAGTCAATTTAGGTTTCCTTTAAATGCCAAAAATGGTGTTGGTGATGGGGGTTACCGCCTCATATAGTTTGTAGTTAGATGATAGTCTTCAGAGATGAGTAAATAGGGGGCATTGAATAGCTAGTTTGGTTTGAGTTAGCCTAGCTAGTTTGAGCTAGTTCAACTGATTCAAGGCCTAACATTTTTGGAGTATTTAAATTCTGCATGATAAGGACTTCAAGCGGTAGATCGTAAGGGCTTTAGAATTCGGGCTTTGTATAAATTTTAGAGGCTATTTTGGCCCTCATCAGAAATATATTTGAATATTTCTCATTCCTGTTGTTGCATATGGTAGGATAACGAAGGGATAAGATTTTTGCCCTTCCATTATTGAAAAGTGTCCATACTAGTTCTCTCCTAGCCTAGCTTCACCGACTTGTATTTTATAGTTTGCTGAAATCAATCATACCCCATTCTTTCAACTTGGCCAAAAAGCCAAGCCGGCTTCCTTCTTGTTCTCTACAAACGAAGGCTTCGTTTGAGACAGTTTTTTTATTACTTCTTAAAGCAGTTTTTTAATAAAAAATTAAAATTTTGTATTAAAAAATTGTTTTACGAAGCAGAAAGACAACCGTCCCAAAGAAAGCCTAAGAAGCTTGACCGAGTTTTCTTCACAAAGTATTTTATCAATTACTTCATCGCTGGCTGCCTTTCCATTTGTGTGGCACAAAGAATATAATCTTCCCACGGACTCTTTTAACTCTGGCCCGGCGACCGCGCACTAAGCCGTTTGGCTGATTATCCTTTGCTGTTAGACTCAGAAATTCACCTCTCACCAATTAGCTGTTTGATAACGGCCTATTCCCATAGCTATTTTTCATGATATAAAATTAGCAGCTCTTATCTGAAATATTGCGAAAAAGCTAAGCAAAAGCAATAGTCGAAATCAATGCATTTTTTGGGGCTTTTAAATGCATATGTATAAGCTACTAATTATCATATCAAGAAGAGCACAAAACTGATCAATTTATTCAAAAATTGACACGACCCAACTCGAACCCAACCCGAACTTTTTGTGTTGGGGTCAATTTGTTTTAAGAACGGATCGAGTTCTGGTCCTGATTTTCAACATGTTTCAAATTTCAGGTTGGGTTCGGGTCAACCTGCAAACCCAATTTAGACCCGCTACGTGCCCATCTGGCATAAACACCACGTGCCCAACTCACGCACTCTACCCTCGCCCCGAGCGTCACACCATGGCTGCCTACTGCCTCCAGGCCCCGCACCTTCGCGGCTTGACCCTTGCCCCGCACGTCTCGCCTTGCTCAGCGCTCCCACGTGTCTTTCCTCCCTCAGTCGCTCATGTGTGTCTTGCCTCTCTTAGTCGCTTCTACGCAGTGCGTGACGCTTCGCTCCTTGACTTGGCTAGCCACACCTATGCTTTGCGCGATGCTCTGGCAACCTGGGCTAATCCGCCTAATCGGGTCAGTTCAGGTCAATCCGGTAACCTGACAGGTCAGGTCAAGGTTGAGATTTCTAATCGGTTTGCAAAAATGGGTCAAGTTCTGGTCAGGTCAAACAATAGCGGGTCAATAATTGGTTCGACCTGAACCCGACTTGCAACCCAATTTTGACACGCCTAATTGGTTAGAAGTTTTGGCTATCAATCAAGATGTTTTAGATTTGAAGCTTGCATATATGTTGTGTGTGTCTTACTTTGCTCAAATGTTCCATAGAAATAGATAAGGTGAGCGACATAAATTCATGCATATTTGATCATATCATTGGAAATTAATGAAAATAAAATACTTAAGATTCAAATATAATATTTTGACTTTACATTTGATGAATAAAGATCGATAGGAAGATTTTAATTTTTTTAATAATCTAGATTTAAATGAATTAACTTTTTAAGGAAAATTAAGGAAATTAGCGCATTCATTAATTATAAAATATAATTAAAATAGGATAAATTTGTCAAGATAACAAGTGCTGTGAAAGACCACATTTTTTAACAGTGAGAATAGTAAAATAACAATTCAAGATCATCAAGTCACTAAAAATCGTAGCCGTAGATAAAATTTGCAAACCCTATAAACATAAGAGTCAATGAACAAAGAGCATAAAGATTACTGAAAATTTAGGAGGACATAGAAATAATTTTTTTTTTTCCGACAAATTGAGAAAGATGATAGGCAACAGAGCAGAGCACCACCCCGAGTTGCCATATTGGCTATCCATGGAAATTATTATGTACGAAGTCTGGGTGTAACTTTTTGTCCAGACTCCAATCACGTAAAGACACGTGTATTTTTTCTATTTGGTACACATCCTGTGTACAAAAGAGAGAAAAAATTCATGTAACTATAGGTGATTGGAGTCTAGATGGCGTCTAGACTCCACACGTAATAAATTTTCCGATCCATGAGCGAAATTCATAAACATTAATTTGCAAGAAGTGTCATTGAGATAAACATTTAATAAAAGATTTTATTTAGATAAACATTTAAGAAAAGATTTTATTGATGTGCAATTTATATAAGCATTAAAAAAAGATTTTATTGATGAAATCCTCATAAATACTCAGATTTATTGATGTATCATCATAAACATAAATATCATTTCGAAATTCTAAAATAAACAATATTTTACTCCAAGTAAATTTATAACAAAAATGGCACCACATTAACTGTCCTAATTAAATTAGACAAATTCAATACTATATATAAAAAGGATCTGTTAAATAAAAAGATTTTTAAGAACTAAAAAAAAATGTTATATATGATTAAAATATTATGCTTTAAAAATTTATATTTTATTTGAGAATAAATATATTTAATTTGAATAACAAATATCACATAAAATAAATTTTCTATTTATAATTAAAATGGCACCAACATTATTTGGATAAAGGCTAAATGTTGTTGTTATATAATAAACATTAAATTTTCATATATATTTATATCTACATGAAATTCTTTATATCTGATTAAAAAAAAATCATATATTTAGATAAGACATTATATACTTAATCAAAATTCTCTTAAAAAAATTTGGTAAAATTAATGCACATTTTTAATAGTAGTAATTAATAGGGACTTATATGGGGCATGCTAAAAAATAAAAATAAAATAAATAATAATAATAATAATAGCAATAATAAAATACAACAGTCCTCTGCAGCCGGCCAGCTCTTCCATTTATCGTCTCTCTCTTCTGCCATTACCCTAAAAACCTTCTCTTTTCTCTCCATGCTCACTTGTTCCAGGTCGAACTCCTGTCTCCGACGACGCAGAGAAAACGAAGCCCCATGGCTTCAACCAATGAAGTGCTATGCTGCCGCGCGTGGAGAGTAGCGAAAACCCTCTTCTTCATCACCAACATGCTTGCCTCTCTTCTCCTAGTATGCGCTCCACCGCTCCTCGTCGTCCTCGTTGACCTCCTCCTCCCTTACACCCTCCTTGTCGCCGTCAACGGCCCGGCTTCCTCCTCTCCATCATTCTCATCTCAACTCAGAGCATTCCGATTCCGGGATTCCCTTGTCGACCTGCCCCTGGTTTCCTTAACCAGATCCCTCCTCATTCTCTGTAAGTAGTGAAGCTGACGAGGGGTGATCTGAAGGTGTTTGATGAAATGCAGCTGAGGGAATCTTGGGTTTTGTGATGCAGGTTCTTACTTGTGCTGTAACGGCTGGGAGCCGTACTTGGGCGTGACATGCGTCTGCGCTGGGGCGTCAGCGGGGTACGTGTTGGTCAAGGCAATCGCCATGTTTTGGCCTGATCCGGTGTTTAGGGTTAAGGAGGGTTCTACAGTGGAGGCTCTGTTCTTGTCTTCTCTTACTTTGGCTATGGCTCATGTTGTGGTCGCCTACAGAACTAGCTGCAGGGAAAGACGCAAGCTTGTTGTGTATAAAATTGATGTTGAAGCGGTGAGCACTAACCAATCCCATTATGTGATTTTATTAAATTTGCAACTGTTAGATTTCATGGTGATCATCTGTTAAAGAATTATGCCTTGATGGTCTATTTTTATGATCCAACTCAAGTGCATGTTGAATTTGTGCTTTTGTTCATGCCATTGCAGATGCTAAAATTAAAAATTTTTAAAAATTATACCTTTAAAATTTTGGGTGAACTTGAAATAAGTGTTGAGTCAATTCAAACAGACAATAAGAACTCAACCAGAGTGATAAATGTGGAATAACTTGCGTATGTTACATTCTATCAGCATTGCGTATTGAAACTATGGGTTATATGAATATTCAGGATTTTGAATCAATTCTAGATCGAGTTTGATATTTTCTTAAGTTTGTAATTTGCTTAGGCGGTTCGCAAGTTAGATTAAGTTGTACAGTCTGTTCCGAGAGTTGTCTCCCTGTTTGTTTTTCTTAGCTGAATTTGCTCCATTTCTTTTCATTGCCTTCTTCTTTCCCTTGTGAGGCTTTGTAAGCGGTGGACCTTGAAGCCTTGAAACGTATTGTTTTCTTCTTTAGATTTAATAATCTTGCATGCCAATGCAGGAGAAAGTTTGGCTCAGCATATCTAGTGTAAGATTAGCCTTAAGATATGCATATATTCTCAAACTTTGTGGTCATGTTTGGTTTGAAGGAATTGGAGGAAATGCAAATATGTTATACTTCTTCATTTCTGTTTCGTTCGATTTACTTAAGAGATTATTAAGATGCGTGGAGAATAATTTCCTGATATAAAATCTCTCCTCAAATTGGCTGAAATTCTGGATCAAATTGCTTCTGTTTTGTTATTTATTTCCTTCTATATCGGAGATTTAGATTACTGAAAAAAGAGGCACCTCTAGCTATGGCCATAAACCAGAAGGAAAGAGTGTGCCTAGAACTTGTAAATTTGAAAGTGGCTTCATCAAAAGTTCAAGTTCTGAGATCCGACGACTCTCTCTCTGTGTTGATAGCCACAATAAAGAACTCCAATTTTTTAGCTCTAAGAATAATTGCAGTCAACTTTGGCCTAGAACGAGTAAATAAGAAATCTCCTCAACCTAATGTGCGGATGACAATTAAGTTTAAAACAATTCTTTCATCATTTCCTCTCTTTAACTTTAAACCAAATTGAGCCTAAGAAAGTCATTGATATTCTTTTGGATATTTCTTTTTTTCTTTTGCAAGATAATTTTAAACAGTTATTCTTTACAATGTAAAATAAATATTATGAAGAACTGAAATTTAGTTCAAATACATGTCTTTTGTCCTAAATTTTCAATGTTAATTGTCTATTAGATTGATAACTTAATGTATTAAATAAATCTAAAATGTGTACATAAATTTCTGGATCAATGATGATAATTAGGCATCTTACATTAAAATTGTTATACTTTATTTCACAAGATCATTTTTTGATCTATTACCTAAACCTAGTATTTGTCTGATTTCAGGTATCGCTTTATAATAATGAATTTTACAACTACAATAAGATCACACTGAGCAAGTGAAGTTAACTGCCATTGTTGAGATGCCATCGGCTACCATCCTATCCTTGTTGTCTGGGACTTAAGGTAGGATTTTAAAGTTCATCTGGTTTCTTTTCTTATGATGATCAAGTACTGAATCAAGATTTTGGCCGCCTAAATGTATAGTACAACCGAGCAAATTTCATGACAAGATTAGTATATGTATATTAAACAATCCTACACTTTTCATTAGCTACAGAATGTCATATATGTTAATAAATTCAAAATATTTAATCATATTATTTGAATGGATGTGTCTTTTCATTTGTGTGGATGTGGTTTATTTTCTTAATTAAATGTAGTTAATTGTAAGTGAAAGGGTGTGTGAAGCAATGTTTCATTTGAAAGTGAAAGGGTGTATGTGAAGTGATGTCTAATTTAGATAAAAGAGTTGTAATGTGTGCATGAGATAATTAATAGAAGAAAAAGTTTGTGTGTTTCTTCTCCTCTCATTTTTTCTCTTCTTCTTCTTCTTCCAATTTTTTTCTGTTTATTTCACAATATACATGTACTCACTAAGGCTGATCACATGCTCTCTATATGGCTTTTTGAAACAAATTTATGTGGGGCTATTTGGTTGGATATTTTATACATTTAGGAATGCCTAATAATTGTAATGCATGCATTTTAAAAATATTTATTTGGTTGAATGTAAATCAAATGCATAATTTTTATTTTTTTTTTGCATTTGTCAAGATGCATTTGAAATACTATATTTTTCTCTCTTATGTATCATTTCAAGGACTCTCTCTCTTATATGAAACATTGCAAGGACTTGGGTGGGGCAGATGATGATGGAGGTGGCGTGAGGTGAGAGAACGATGGATGAGGGTGAGGGTCGTGGTTGAGTGGTGCACTCGTGGTCGGTGATGGGTGGAAAATGCAGCATTAGGTGAGTAAGCGATGGATGGGGGGCAATGGAGGAGGGTGAGGGTCATGGTGGAATGAAGCATGCAAGGTAGGCGATGGGCGAGGGAACGATATGCGAGGAGGCATCAGCTAACAAGGTGACGACTAACGTATTTGAATTTTCAATTGTGGGTGAGGGATGTGATCGATTGATGAGGGTGAGAGACATAAGCAAAGAACACAACAGGGATGAATGAGGTGATGGGTGAGGGACAACGATATGTGAGAGGGGGCATGGGGAAGGTGTCGAGTAAAAGAGGTGGCGGTTGGCGAATTAGGAAATCGGTCGATTTGGGTGATTTCTAAATACAAGGAAAATAGGCTTTTTGGAGGATTTTAAATCTCTAAAATTTCACCTTGTATTTCTTTTTGCTCCATGCTGAATATAGCAGAGAAGTTTGAAATGCTTGTAAATGGAATACAATATACTTCCACCTCCAACCAAACAGCACTACAGGAAAACTTTACTTTCTTACAAATGCCTTCTGCACAACACTCGTTGTGGTTTATAACAGCTTGCATCATCTATATGCCTTGTAAAGCAATAAATCTGCTTATTCACGATCTGCTTTTCTATGTAATGCTGGAACCGAATCATCTTATACATTTTTTTCATCATTTACAGGTATATGTGCGCATAGTTCGGATAGCAGGGCAAAAAAAAGAGAGATATTATCTCTCTGATCTCTCTCTCTCTCTCAAATTTATTTGTTTAATTTGAATTCAAATATCTGCTTTCTTTGCCATTTCTTTGAGAATCTGAAGGTCGGCATAATAACCATTATTAATTTGAACGCTCTCTTAGCATATTCTGAAGAAGACAATTAGTTTGGATGTAAAAATTAATGCTTTGTAAGATAAATTCTAAATATTTTGTATGCCCCTTTCTATATCACAAGATCAGCTAACACAGTACAAAAATAAAGTTGTCATTTCAGGTTCAAATATTCAGAGCTGTTCAAGCTGTCTTATATCCTGATTTTTTATCGTTTTTTTTGCTTTAATTTTTGCCTGTACTTCCTAGCAAAGATGAAGCAACTGCAACATATGAATCACTTAGATTTGAACAAACAAAAAATATAGCATAGTTCAACAACAACTACAACAATAATATCAATAATATCAAGCCTTTGTCTCACTACGTAATGTCAGCTATATAAATTCTTTTTCTTCATTGTGTTTTGTTAAGCATCAAATACTCATTTAAATTTAATAAAAAAAATCATTTCTAATACTTTTTAATTCAGTCTTTTTAGGTTTGTATCTATCTTTCTTAACATATGTCAAGTCAAATATTTAATCTCTTAATCGAGTCATTGAAAGGCTAACGTTTTATATGATCAAATCATCTAAGGCAACTCTCTAATCTTATCTGTCACTGGAGTTGATCTAACCTTACCACGCATATATTGGTTTTGCATTCTATCTCTAAGAATCAAGCCATTCATTCGCCAGGCAACATTAAAATTAAATTCATTTAATTTGGAGCTCATAGGATTAATGATCTTTCTCTTGTTGATAATGATAAATTTATGATTTCGTTTGGGATAGCTTTTGGCCCAGATAAATCATATAGCAAGGATAAACCATGAACCAGAATATAAGAGCTTGCCCCACCCATGAGTAAATATTTCATAGTAGCTTCATTAGAGCGTACATCTCTTTTGGTATATCCAGATACTAGGTAAGAGCATAAACTAAAATATTCTGGAGCTACAAAAATAGTTATTTAATCGTTAGCACCACATAAAAATATTCCTCCTAAACCCTAAATATATGTCATGATATATATGAATTATTTATATAAAATTAACAAATTAATTTAAATTGATTTTATTTGATTGGTTGGAATTAGTTATTAAAACTTAGTTTGATTATTGATTATAATTTTAACTTTATTTGATTTTATTTATTTGTTTTATTTTTGTGGTTTAAAAATTGACACAATAACAACAAAAATAAGCCTTTATCCCACTATGTAGGGTTGAATATATAAATCATTTTTCTTCATTGTGTCCGGTTAAGAGTCAAATTTAAAATTCGATCAAATTAAAAAATAAGTTTTATTAATTTCTTGAAACTATAAATCAATAAAGTGATGTAAATAAATAAGTGTAAAAAATATTAATGTGAATATTATTTACTTATTTAACATGCCAAAATTACAACTTTTAGTAAGGTATTTGTGATACTTTTTTAATATATGTTTATTTAAGTTAAAAATATATTTTAGTTCATCACCAATTGAATCGAAATAATAAAGTGTTTGATTTCATTCTTGAAAAATAATTTGGGTGGTCGTTTTTTTATATTTAAAATTTATAATTAAAACAAAGAGTGACATGTTATATATATAAAGTAAATAATGGCGTCTTCTATAAGATCTTAGATTAGAGTTAGAGGTGTTTATTATTTGATTATGATTTCATTTGGTATAACTTTCTTATTACTTTTTAAATCATCTTTTTAGTGCAAAAATTTATATAATAAAAAGCTATATTGAAAATATTAAAAATATGTCATAGACGAAATCTAAATCTAAGAAAATTGAATTAAACCGATCTTATTTGATTAAGAAGGTTTGTTTGTTAAAGTAGTAGTTCAATTATTGATTATAATTTTGACATTATTTGATTTTCAATTTTATTCAATTTTTATATTTTAATATGTAAACCAAAGAAACTAAATCGATCAAATGCACACCTCTATCTAGATGAAGGTTAATTACATCTAGGGGTGTTAACATTAGACACGACACGAAAACCCGACCTGAACCCGACCCAGAAATTTCAGGTTAGACCCGACCCGTTTCCAAAACGGGTTGGGTTCGGGTTCCAGAATTTGACCCGTTTGAAAAACGAGTCGGGTTCGGGTTGACTCGATCGGTTGTCGGGTCAACCCGGAAACCCGTTTAAAATGTCTGCCCGGCTCCCCGTGGACTGGTCGACCCTACCCGCCCCCCTGCCCGGCTACCTGCGGAGCTGCCAGACCCTGCCTGCCCCCTGCATGCGCTGCTGCCCATGTGCCCACCAAAGCTGCCCGCAGTCAGCCGCCCGAAATTTACATCCTAGAGTTATATATAGCAAGGTTAATTACAACATAAAGTTGTTAATTACATCATGAATAAAGGTTACATCCTAGAATCATTAAACTCTGTGAATTCTTGATTAACATCCTGAACCATGCTTACAAAATAGCAAAGATATATAGAATAAAATGAAGCATCAAAATTTCAGATTCTGGGAATGGATCAAGCCAGGCAAATTCATTAAGGATGGTTTCTCCATCCATTTCTAGTCATTGCTAGTAATTTGGTGTAGCATTTATTTCATATATGAAGGCTTATCTTTTAGTTGAGTGTCATATCTATTTAGTTTTTAGGTAGTAGAAACTTGCATTTATCTTTTGCACCTCACTTTTTATAATTTAATGGTTGATACATTCAATTATTTTCTAATATCTAAATATTTTTTTATCATATAATTTTAAAATTATTTAGTTCTCTTGTTGTCATCGCTTGACCTAGTTTCACATCACGGCGTTGGTAAACGTATGGTATGTACTAAATTTAGTTGGTCAGGCGAGTTTTTATATATTTTTTCTAATTATGATAATTTTGTATATAAATTACGAGTAATTTTAGGGTAATTTATAATAAACATAATAACTAATATCATTTAATAATTGTAGCAATATGGTGACTCGACCAATGAGTATTTTATCACATAATCACTCTTTTTATTCGATATTGGAACTTGGATTTGGTCAATCTATAGTAGATAGCAAATCCAAGGCTTATTTTTTGGATTGTTTATAGACTAACAAAAAGAAATATGAACTCACTTAATATAACATGTTTTAGTTCGATGATTGCCTAAATGGAGTCTAGGCAGACCTTGAGGGCATGTTCCTTTCAAATACCCTAGATCTTCACCCTCACTCGAGAAGGACGACCAACGCAACGCCTATGAGTCACATTGCTATTCCTTGTGTGATTTGACCGTTTTTTATTACTGTTACAAAAAAATGAGTGGTCATGACCTATTTATCATACCTAACGCTTCGAGAATCAATCTTTTCATGCCTATTAATATCCCCGGCCCAAATGATAAAATGATTGAGAGAACAGAAAGCCCGCGTAATTTGAGGCACCAGTGGTCTCAAACCTCCCCCAATTCGCCTTTTAAATCTCACACCTATAATATTGAAGCTTCTTAATGGTGCAAGGTTCATAAAGTATCGAAACCGTAAAAGTTGGTCATGATAATTAAAACGAGAGGAAATAAACATTATGAAAATCTCATAATTATGAGGAGAAATTTACTATTTCTATAATAAGTTTTCTATGCTTGGACCACTAATTAGGAAAGTGAAGCAAGGCTAACGTGTAATAATAGTGCCTGTTCTTGAGCTCTTTTTTTTTTTTTTCTAATTTTGATATTTTACTAAAAGGTATAAAGTCTACTATTTTTTTTCTCTCTCCCGATGTTATAGATTATATTCCATATATATACTGAGAAAATAAATATTTTTAATAATTTGGCCATGCACAAGATCTTCCACAAAAGTTGAAATAAAGAAGAGAAAGAAGATACAAAAAAAGGACAAATACATCATAATCCAATTATAATTAAAAAATATTATTTGAAGAACAAATATTTATGCTCATAATTATATCAAGAACATACACCCATATTTATATCAATTAGAAGGAACTACTAGATACAGATAAGGGTGTGTAAGTGAGTCACGCAAATTTGTGAGCTGGTTCGGACTCGACGCGATAAATGACTCGTGAACCGAGCTCATTAAGCTAAGGAGCCAAACTTGAGCTAGCCCTTACCCTACTCTTTAGCTCACAAGCCTGCTCGTTTAAAAGATTTTAATATAAAATACATTTGAAATATATTAATATTCAGGATTTCAACTACAAAAGTGTTGAAATCATTTAAAATTTTATATTTTACTTTATGGTATTAAATGATTATTCATTCTTTTTGCTCTAATTTCTCATCATTTTCATTATTTTATTACAATAATTATTTTGATCATAATCATTTTCTTTCTTTCATCATACATGAGCTGGATCGAATTCATAGAATACAACTGAAGGTCGAGCTCAAACTTGGTTAATCAATCAAACTCAAGCTAAAGGACGTAGTTGATGATGAACATAACTTATAAGTATAGAGCTATATACCATTGAGTGCATATCTTTGTATTCTAACAAAAAATACAAAATTATTTTATCAAATAGCTCTGATATATAAATTGTATTCACTTAATAAATTTTAATAAATTAGTCAAGAAAAAAAAAAAATGTGGTGTACGAGAGTATCAAAGCGTCCGGTCCCCATAATTTTCCACAAAAACGACTTGACTCATCGAAAGCAGCCAACTACAGTTATGGTTGTCTGTGCACGAAAATTAAGGTCCATAACTTTTTCTCCAATGATGTGTGCTGACATTTGAAACCCTAAATTATTAGGCTTAAAAACCATCCACTTTAATGGGGATTTGATAGTTCTTTTTTCGTGAGACTTTTTTTTTTTTTTTTTGGAACATTAGAAGCATTTGCCTAAATCCACTAACAGAAAATAGTTACAATAGTAAATATAAAATTACAAGTATGATATATGATTGGCTACTTCTTGATTTGACAAACATCAAGAAACCTCTTTAATATGCAGCTTACTTGATCGAGCCTAGGCCTAGCGCACACCGAGCATCGATCGGTGCACTAGGGTTCGCCCGTCGCTCCAGCTACGTAATTAAATGCGCCTCAACTAGTACGCCTTCGCCCGCTTGTGCAACCAGGCCCCGCACTTTGGCCCAACTGTAGGCGCTCGTGCTAGCTTGCCCAGGCATCCCTGCTACCGGGTGAAGAGGGGAGTCCGCCTGCCGTGCCGATTGTGACACCTCCACTCCCAACACCACATGCACACAATAGCGTGTCCGTCCACGCTCGCCCGTGCAACATCCGTGTTCAGTATTACGCGTTCGGCCTACATAATCTCCCGTGCGGTTCCACGCACATGCACTTGCGTCTACCTGCGTCTTGCGCATGTACCACATGTTTGTTGCGGCTAAACCCTACTCTCCCGCTGGCCCACTCGATCCCTCGCTCCGAACACCCTGTTGTAAAGGCCTGCTTGACCACCCATTCGCCTCACGCAATCAAACCCGCATTAGGAGGCTCGTCGACAACATCGACAGCGACCACCTTCTCTTTCTTGGACAAGAACCTTCCTCCACCTCAAGATCACACAAACCAAGAGATTAAGAACTATGCCCAGCGAAACAGAACCAGAATCAGAATAGCTATGTCCTTCCAGCGTAAAAAACCCATAACAGTAAACTTTCCCACATGAGAACAGCCAACATCACGGCTCAAGCAGCAAGCCCCGATTCCAGATTACCGAGAACAGATGACGAGTTTCGAAGATTAACCGCAGATTTCC
The DNA here is from genome assembly GCF_001605985.2 of Dendrobium catenatum. Lineage (NCBI taxonomy): Eukaryota > Viridiplantae > Streptophyta > Magnoliopsida > Asparagales > Orchidaceae > Dendrobium > Dendrobium catenatum. The sequence goes on from NW_021318705.1 coordinate 685,258, forward strand.
AGTTGATAATCTTAGCATAAACAGCATTTTTGATAAGCATAGAAAGAGTAGTTGAGCATCTAGTTTTGAAATTAAACCTTCTTTCATCCCTTTCTCTCCAAATGAAATATGTGGCACAGCCCACAGTAATGAGAAAAAATTCTTTTTTTATTTTTTGTCAAGTGAGTATGATCCCCCAAGAAGGAAAGCACTTGAATGAGCCTGGGCCTTAACAAAAATTCTCCCACCAAAGGAATCAGATTTTTCAAGACATTGAAAGTATAATTTCATTCAAATAGAAGGTGGCCAGTAGATTCAAAATTTGAAAAACATAAGGAACAGGTAAAATTAACCATAATATTCCTTTTAATAAGCTCCTCCGCCGTTTTAAGCCCATTATTGATAGCTAACCAAGTGTACGTCGAATACCTCAAAGCATAGTGCTTATGCCACACAAGATTACACCAATCCACTTTGTTATCAAGCCTATGAAAGAAATTAATAAAATCAGAGAAACCTCTTACAAACATCAAGAAACCTCTCTAATATGCAGCTTACTTGATCGAGCCTATGCTTAGCGCACACCGAGCATCGATCGCATCACTAGGGTGCGTCTGTCACTCCAACTCCGTAATTAAATGCGCTTCAACCGGTACGCCTTCGCCCGCTTGTGCAACCAGGCCCTGCACATTGGCCCAATGTAGGCGCTCGTGCTAGCTTGCCCAGGCATCCCTGCTACCGGGTGAAGACGGGCGTCCGCCTGTCGTGCCGATTGTGACACCTCCATGCTCATCAACTCATGCACACAATCGGGTGTCCGTCCACGCTCGCCCATGCAACATCCGTGTTCAGTATTATGCGTTCGGCCTACATAATCTCCCGTGCGGTTCCACGCACATGCACTTGCGTCTACCTGCGTCTTGCGCATGTACCACATGTTTGTTGCGGCTAAACCCTACTCTCCCGCTGGCCCACTCGATCCCTCGCTCCGAACACCCTGTTGTAAAGGCCTGCTTGACCACCCATTCGCCTCACGCAATCAAACCCGCATTAGGAGGCTCGTCGACAACATCGACAGCGACCACCTTCTCTTTCTTGGACAAGAACCTTCCTCCACCTCAAGATCACCTCAAAGAGGCCTGATACCACTTGTTAGAAATTGGAGAAAGAATAAGCTCTTCTTGAGCCTTCTTGCAAGAGAGAAAGAGAGAGAGAAGCTGCAAAATTTCTTATTCCTTGATCAATTTGGACTTGCAAGAGAGGGTTCTTACATCAACTATAATGCTACTTATATGCATTTATAGGGATTGTGATAGCTTGCGAATAAATCTAATCTAAAACTAGATCAATTCATAACATTCTCGTTGACGCCACCGACGGTGACCATCACCTCTCTTGTCTGCCTTACATGAATAAAATCATCATGAGCACACTCGTTCGCATCAACAACAAAAAAATCATCGTGAGAAAACTTTAATACCACTTGTTATGTTCTTGGAAGAAGCTTAAGCTTCTTGATTTTCATGTTCAGTTGCAAGAATAACTTTTCGAAGAGAAAAGAGGAAGAGAGAGGGGGAGAGAGAGAGCTTTATATTATTAGTGCTTATTAACGGGGGTTTCTTAAAACATCCTATACATCGTATATTAAGAAATTAAACACAGATTTGGTGTTATACAGAACATCATAAGTAAAATTGGTCAAATACATTACAATTCTTCTGATCAAAACAAAGTGAGCAAGCAATGGTCAACTGCTCGTTCATTAATTTTTAAACAAGCCGTTTGATATATCATCAAAAAATTATCTTGATCGGGCACAAATCTCGAGGCAAAAATCAAGTTGGAAACTTAAAAAATTTAAACTGGGATTATTTGAACTCTGATTTCAGCAAACTTATAGTCGAACTGATCGTCTCAGAAATACAAATCTAACGACACCAAATTCAACTCAATCCGAGCCCAAATGAGTCCAAATTAAGGACCCGAAGCGCTGTTGGAAGGTTCAAACCACAATTTGGATTACCAAACGGTTTTCAAATGTGACATGCTTATAATCTAATCGAGCGGCTCGACAAGAAAAATCCAACGAGCCCAAGATTGCCGAATTTCGATATCATTAAGACCTTAAAATGTTTGATGAACAGTACACGATCAAGGGATTCAATATCAGCCATCCATCCAACCACTCCCCATTTACCCCTGATCTCTCAACAATTTATGGGTCATGCCACTTCAGAAATCTATAAATAGACCCCTCATTTCTATTGAGAGGGGACTCAAGGAAGAAGAAGAATAAGAAGAAGAGAAGAAGAGAAGGATATGAGGGAAGAAACTCCTCCTTGACCACCGCCGAAATTCTTCCTGATGTCCAAGTGATGCCAGAATTCTATCCGATGTCGGAATTTTGTTCAAGCGAAGTCGGAATTCTGCTTAAGTTACATCGGAGTTCCGTCCGACTTCCAAGTGACGTCGAAATTCTGCCCGACTTCCAAGTGACACCGGAACTCCACCCGATCTCCAAGTAACGTCGGAGTTCTCCTCGGCTGCCGATTGACGTTGTGCTTCTACTCTATGCCAGACCTCTATTCGTCACCAGATTTCTACCCGATGTCGAACTTCTGTCAGTTATCGGACTTTTGTCGGACATCTATTCGATGATGGATTTTTATCCATTGCTAGACTTATATCTGACGCCGTCCTTCTAACCTCCATTGTTAGACAATGGTCCTTCTGACCTCTGTCGCCCGCCGACTACGGTCCTCCTAACTTACGTCGCCAACCGATTACAGTCCTTCCGACCTTCGTCGCCCGCCGACTACGGTTTTTTCGACCTCCATCGCCCACCGACTACAGTCCTTCTGACCTCCATCGCCCGCCGACTATGGTCCTCCTGACTTACGTCGCCCAAAGAATATAGTCCTTCCGACCTGCGTCGCCAGACAACGATCTTTATGACCTCCGTAGTCCGCCGACTACGGTACTTCTAACCAAACGAACAGTCAAAAATGATTCTTTGTATTCCTCCCATGTAATGTACTCCATATGATGTACATCAAGCCAAGGCCTTCTCCCAAGAAAGGGCCTCATTTGTAATCAACTGCAATGCTAGTGAATTTATTCAAACTGGGCTAGGCCCCGTGGTTTTCCCCCCTTTTTCTGGGGTTTTCCACGTAAAAATCTTGTTGTCTAATAAATGTTACACCCTCTCTCTTATCTGATTACGTGCCGAATTTTCGTACAAATTTAAGGCGTTATATTTTATATTTCTCTACCGCCACGAATACTCCAGGACGCAACACCGTTCATTCAAAGATCGCTAAACACAAAACGAATAAACATGAATCGAATACAAACTAAAATTGAAAATTTATCATTTTAAATAAACTAAACTATAAAAAAAAAAAAAAAAACTCCGCCCACAGATTATAATCCTTTCGACCTCCATCACCAGACAACGATTTTTATGACCTCCGTAGCCCGCCGACTACGACCATTCTAACCAAATGAACAAGTCAATAATGATTCTTTGTATTCCTACTATGTAATGTACTCCATATGATATACATCAAGCCAAGGCCTTCCCCTAAGGAAGGGCTCATTTGTAATCAATTGCAATGCTAGTGAATTTATTCAAATTGGACTACGCCCCATTATTTTCCCCCCTTTTTTCAGGGTTTTTCCACGTAAAAATATTGTTGTCTCATAAATGTTACACCCTCTCTCTTATCTGATTACGTGCCGGATTTTCGTACAAATTTAAGGCGTTATATTTTATATTTCTCTACCACCACGAATACTCCAGGACGAAACACCGTTCATTCAAAGATCGCTAAACACAAAACGAATAAACATGAATCGAATACAAACTAAAATTGAAAATTTATCATTTTAAATAAACTAAACTATAAAAAAAAAAAAAAAAAAAAAAAAAAAAAAAAAAAAAAAAAAAAAAAAAACTCCGCTCAAGTTCGAACCGAGCTTAAATGAGCTCTTAACAAACAAGTTCAAATATGAATAATCATTCCCACTCAGCTCGGAACGATTTATTTGCAACCCTACCAATTTATTTGACTGTAACTTGTGAAGTAAGATGTGAACTATTATACTAACATCAATGCCTGCAGGCTTAATGCTAGTGAAATTGCAAAGAATTATTTTATTTATTTTTCAAAAAGATAAAATAATACAACAAAATCTCAAAATTTTGATCGCAAAAAAAATATCAAACTTTATTATGATAGAATTTTTTTTTTTTGGGTTGAGATATTTTGATTAAATTCTTTCTCAGAAGAAATCTCAAAGATATTTAATTTATTTTCAAATGAATGTAATATAATATAAATTAAATAAATTTTATATTCAATATATTTTAAATTAAATCTAAAAAATTAAATTTATTCTGACAAAATTTTGATTAAAAAAAATTTAAACTATTCTTTATTTCTTTTAAGCCTTGTTACCCTCTTCTTTCAGAGAGATTATTCTGTGCGGTCATCGGACCGTCCGGAGGTGAATCAGAATGTGCCACATCACAAAGTACACAACACTGGTATACAGAAAAAGAGTGACATGGCATGTCCTGATTCACCTCTGAATGGCGTCTGTTGACCGTATACACATCACAAAGTACACAACACTGGTATACAGAAAAAGAGTGACATGACGTGTCCTGATTCACCTCTGAATGGCGTCTGTTGACCGTACAGAATAATTTCATCTTAATTTGGGTCGGTTTTTTTGTACTAAAGTTAATTTTTGATAAAAAAAAAATTATTTTAAGAATCATTAAAAAAATAGTCCCAAAAAAAAATCTAAATTCTAGTAAAATTTTGGTACAATGCCGTTCAATACATAAAATCTTTTAACAATTATTATAAATATTTCTAATAGCAACCTAAAGGCATTCATATGCTAGCCTTGAAAACAACTAATGTTCCTTTTTATTCAGCTATTGAAACTGATGTCCTACACTCTCAACGTCCAAATTTTCTCTTTATAGAGCTTTGACTTATTAGATAGAACACTAAAAAGAAAAATATAAATAATAAAAAATTCATGAAAGCAAATTCTATTGTATGAATTTATTTGGGATGATTATTAAATTTTGTAAAGGTAATTATGAATATATTGTGGAGAAACTATCTTCTTTGAAAGCTTTTATGAATATTATATTATAATTATGTCTTAAAAAAAAAAAAATCAAATAGGTGCTTTCCTTATAATTATCATGCATTAGGAGGGTTCATTTTGGATGACTATTTTTATAAAGTTATTTTAGGAAAAATAATTTATTTGAAGGCTGTTAAAAAATATAGCTTCAGAACAGTTAAAAAATAATAGTAAAGTAAAAAATTGTGGTTGAGAATCGAAAAATAAAGTTGTTCCAAACCAAGCTGTAAGCTGTAAGCTTTGTTCATAATAATTTTCTGGTTGGTTTCTAAAATAATTTTTTAGTATAAAAATTATTTAAAACTAAAGCAAAAATAGTAGCAAAAAAAGGTCCAGAAGAAAGCCTTAGTTAATCAAGTTATAAAAATACAATTTTCCACCATTGATTTTTTTGAAAGGCGGCATGAAAATAATAGCCAAATGGAAGCATGATTTTAATTTTAAAAATAAAATAGTGAGAAATTTGCCTCCAAACAAACTCTAAATATTGGATTTCTCTGTTACATTTATAAGATGTCTAAATCTTAATTACAAAATAAATAAATAAATCAATTATGTCTTCTAAAATAACATAATTATAAGTAAAATTTTTTTTAAAGTAGTTAGTTTTGTGTGGAATCTAATTTTTACGGTATTTCTGCCTCGGGCCTCAATTCGGTCTATTGGGTTTGCTAGAGGTTGTAAGGGGTTCTCCTCCTACTTTGGTTTAGGTGTGTTGCAATCAAAAATTTTAATTTCCGAACACTACGCCAACACTGTATTTCTAAGCACCTTAGTATTGCATAGTTTTGTGGAAAGACAGAGAGCAAAGCATGGTGGCACTCTAGCCCCAATGATGGGACGCTGTCATACTGGCATAATACAGAGAATGTAGCACCGCGACACTACAACTTGGCGCCGCACTGCGAGGTGGACAAAACAGTTTTCTTTCTTGTTTTTAACAAGGGTTGCATCTATTAGTGATTGTTGTGTGTCTTTTGTATTTTTCATGTGTAAAAATGGTGTCAGAGAGGAGAGATGCGTCCTATTTTTTCTTATTGTTATAATAAGTTCTTTGATCTGATGTGACTCACCAGCACCATCGTTTTTAACAACTTCGAATTTTTTCACATTAATTCTCAGTGTTCTTTTTTTTTCATGCAATTTTCTATTTCTTATTTATTTGATTGCTTGATTTACTAACAAAATCTTTTTATAATACCAAGCGGGAAATATGAATTGAAATTATGCGAAAAGCTATAGACCTCGGACTTGACTAGGGCTGCAAGCGAACCAAACGCTCGACGAGCTACTCGTTGTTTAGTTCGATTAAAGCTCGTTTGTGATCATTTAATTAACTAAACAAACAAACATGAAAAATATTTTAAACACTCGATTCTTAAATAAACAAACTTGAACACTGTTGCATCAAGGAGTATTCGCGGCGGTAGAGAAATATAAAGTTTATCGTCTTAGAATTGTACGAAAATCTGGCATGCAATCAGATAAGAGAGAGGGTCTAGCATTAATGAGACACTAAGATTTTTACGTGAAAAATCCCTAAAAAGGGGGGAAAACCATGGGGCCTAGCCCAGTTTGAATGAATACACTAGTATTGCAGTCGATTACAAATGAGGCCCTTCCTTGGGAGAAGGCCTTAGTTTGATGTACATTTTATAGAGTATATTACATTATATGAATACAAAAAACCACTATTTACATGTTCGTTAGTCGGGAGGACCGTAGTCGGTGGGCGACGGAAGTCGGAGGGATTGTAGTCGGTGGGCGACGTAAGTCAGGAGGACCGTAATCAACTGGTGACGGAGGTCGGAAGGACTGTAGTCGGCGGGCGACTTAAGTCAGGAGGACCGTAGTCGATGGGCGACAGAGGTCAGAAAGATTGTAGTCGGTGGGCGACATAAGTCAGGAGGATCGTAGTCGACGGGCGACAGAGGTCGGAAAGACTGTAATCAGTGGGCGACGTAAGTCAGATGGACCGTAGTTGGCTGACAATGGAGGTCGGAAGGGTTTTAGTCGGCGGGCGACGTAAGTCAGGAGGACCGTAGTCGGTGGGCGACATAAGTCAGGAGGACCGTAGTCGGCGGGCGACGGAGGTTGAAAGAACTGTATTTGGTGGGCGACATAAGTCAGGAGGACCATAGTCGGCGGGCGACATAAGTCAGGAGGACCGTAGTCGGCGGGCAACGGAGGTCGAAAGAACTGTATTCGGTGGGCAACATAAGTCAGGAGGACCGTAGTCGGCGGGCGACGTCGACTACGGTCGGAAAGACTGTAGTATGACGACGAAGATCAGAAGATAGCGTCAGGTAAAAGTCCAACAATGGAAAGAAATCCATCTTCGCGTAGACGTCCAACGATGTCCGATAACCGGTAGAAGTCCGGCGTCGAGTAGAAACTTGGCGAAGAGTGAAGGTCCGACGTCGGGTAGAAATCTGACATCTGTTGCTGGCAGAGGAGAACTTCGGCTTCACTTGGGCGGAGTTTCGGCGTCAGGAGGAAACTCTGTTGCAAATTGGAAAAAAATTTAGTATCACGTGGAAGTTTGGTAGAATTCCTGCGTTCTCCCGAATATCACGCTGAATCCCGGCGTGTTCGGGCGGTAGGAAGAGCTTCGGTGGTGGTCGAGGAGGAGGAGAGGATTCTCCCTTTCCCCTTTTTCTTCTTCTTTCCTTCTTCTTCTCTCTCTTCACTTGAGTCCCTCTTGTGAAGAATGAGAGCTCTATTTATATTTTTTCTGGAGTGGCATGGCTTTTAAATATGTGTGAGATCAGGGACGAACAGGGAGTGGTTGAATGGACGGCTGATATTGAATCCTTTGATCATACACCGTTTATCATCCATTTGAAGGTCTTAGTGATGTTAGAATCCGGCGATATTGGGCTCGTTGGATTTGTCTTTTCGAGCCGTTCGATTTGACTATAAGCTCGTCAAAATCGAAGACCGTTTCGTAACTCAAATTGTGGTTCGAATCTTCCAACAGCGCTTTAGGTCATTGATTTGGACTCATTTGGGATCAGATTGAGTCAAATTTGGTGTCGTTGGGTTCGTATTTTCGAGACGCTCAGTTTGACTGTAAGTTTACTGAAATCGAAGTTCAGGTGCTCCCGGATTTAATTTTTGAAGTTTCCAACTTGCTTTTTGCCTCGAGATTCATGCTCGATCAAGATAATTCTTTGATAACGTATCAAACACTAATGCGTTCGGCTCATTTATGTTTGCGAACAACATCATTTGAAGTTCGTGAACAAGCTTGACATTAAGCTCGTTAAGAAACTCGATTCGTGTTTGATTTTGAACTCGTGAATAAGCTCGACAAAAATAACTTGTTATCTACGTAATTGTAGCTTTATATGGCTATTTATTTATAAATCATTGCCATTATTAATGATGTTTTTAGGAAAATTCTGTGAAGATGAGATTTTCTTATAAATCATTGTCTTTGTTACATAGATAATTGCATTTATTATAAATGTGTTTGTTCATAGATATGTTCATGAACGGGTTTGTTTGATAATTAAAAAAGTTTTGTTAAATATGTTAGTGAACATGCTCGATGTAATCCTTTGTTAGAAAGCTCGATAACCACTAAATTAACGAATATGAACTGAACATGAACCAAGCATGAACACTCATTAATTTAAATGAATCAAACATGAACACAAACAATAAAGCTCGAACAAACATGAACCAACTTGAACAACCTGATATTAAATGAACATAAACATGAACACTCACATACTCGGCTCGGCTCGGTTCGTTTGCAGCTCTAGACTTGACGTATTAACCCATTCCCATCAAGCATAAAATCCTTTGTCAATTTCCTAAAAGCAAGTGGAAAATTGTGGGCCACCACTTGTCTCCCATGTGCTACAGTTTAACTTTTCTTCTTTAATAAACGTTGGAGCCTTATGCTTCATTCGTATTATACTTAAACAAGAAAAAAATCAGCATCATTTTTTTATTTTTATGACGAGAAAACATTTAAATAAAATTTAGTGATGGAAGGTAGGAGCACAAATTTGTTTAGATATTATTAAGCTCGAGCTCGATTCGTTAAAAAATTTATAGGCTTGAGCACGGCTCATTTGCTCGAGTTTGTTTAAAAAGCTCGAACTTGACTTGATTGTTAAGCTCCATTTCTTAGTTTTAAATTAAAAAAAATAATTGTTTTTTTAATAATTTTTATATTTTAATATAGAATTAATTTAATTTTATTAAAATATATTATATAATACTAATTTAAATTAATTATTAAATACATTTTAATTTAATCGAGCGTTTAAGCGAGCTTTCGAGTTGAGTCAAGCTTGAGCTCAACTCGTTTAATATACAAGCTCGAGTTCAAACTCGTGGGTCGATAATCTCTACTTGTGAGCTCTTTAACATGTCGAACCCGAGACGGCTCGGCTCATATTCACCCTAATTAAAGAGAACGAATTCAAATCAAATGTTTTAGTATTAGTATTAATTGTCATTGGTTTTATGTATGTTCGCTACTAGCCACCCCCGCTCATTGCCGACCACCCACCACTGGCCACTATCGGTCTCCCATTGCCACCACAACATCGATCACGTCTATCGCCGCTGGCTGCCTACCACAGAGGCCATCATTGACCGTAGCCAGTCGGCCGCCCGCCGCCGCCTGTCAATGCCACCACCACAGCTTCCCTCCAACATCGACCGTCGACCATTGCTGAGCACCATGAGCATAACTTTTTTATACTCTGTTTTGCATTCACTTTACTTCAAACCAAATAAAAAATAAATAAATTTATACATTTCTTGTATACTCATCCAAACAACTCCAAAATATTCCTTTTACACCACATTCCTTTTACACTGCATTCATTTTTCAAGGAACCAAACAACCTTTTAGTATTGATATATCATTAAAAATTTATCTTGATCGGGCATGAATCTCATGGCAAAATTAATTTAAAAACTTATGAAATTAAATTCGGGACCATCCGAATTCCGATTTCAGCAAACTTATAGTTGAACATAAAGTTTCAAAAAGATGATTCATGCTTGTAGACAAATTGAGTGGCTTGGCGAGACAAATCCAACGAGCCCAAGATCGTTGAATTCTGACATCATTAAGACACTCAAATACTTGATAAAAAGTCTATAATCAAGAAAGCCAATATTGGCCGTCCATTTAAAACACTACCAACATGCCATTGATATTCTCCCTATTTAATAGTCTTTCCACTCGAAAAAAATTATAAATAGAACCACCATTTTTCATTGAGGGAGGAGCAAAAGGGGGAAGAAAAGGAAAGAGGAGAGGAGATGAAGAGTAACCTGAGATCTCTTTTGCTACCAAACTCCTCATCGACCACCTCCCTGCTACCGACTGTCGCCAAACTTTCATCGGACTTCTTACCAGCCACCAACTATCTTCGAACTTACGCCGAGCCACCAGCTAATGCCATATTTATACCCGACCACTATCTTTTGTCGGTCCTTTCGACCACCATCACCCAACTATGGTTTTTCTAACCACTGTCGTCGACTATGATATGTTCGAACTTGATCACCCGCCAACTACGATCCTTCCGACCACCTTGCCAGACTACGGTCTTTCTGACCTCCATCTCCCTGCTACGGCCATTTTGAACATCGTCGTTAGCCGACTATGATCCTTCTGACCTCCATCATCGACAACTATCTTTTTTACCACAGTCGTCTGCCGACTACGAATCTACGATCCTTCCAACCTCTGTCGCCAGACTACGACCTCTCTCACCAGACTATGATCTTTCAGAATTCCATCTCCTGTAGACTACTGTCCTTCTAACATCTGTTGCCATACTACAGTCTTTATGACCTCCATCACTCGGTGACTATGGTACTTTCAAACCTTTGTCAACAGATAATAGTTCTTCTGACATCCGTTGTCTATCGATTATAATCCTTCCAACCTATATTGCAAGTTAACGGTCCTTTTGACCTTTGTTTCCTACCAACTATGGTCCTTCTGATCTTCCTCGCTTATCGACTACGATCCTTCTAACGACCGCTCCCCAACTACACTCTTTCCGACCTTCGTCGCCCGCCGACTATGATCATTCAGACCACCGTCCCCTAACTACGATCTTCCGACTTTCGTCGCCTGCCGACTATAGTTATGCCGACCAAACAAGCATATATTGATTCTTCCAATTCCCACCATGTAATGCCCTTTATATGATGTATATTTCCTATATCATGCAAAGGCCATTTCCTCAAAAAAGAGCATAATTTGTAATCGACTGCAAACACTAGTTGATTCATTCAAACTGGGCCAAACCCCATGGTTTCCCTCTTTTAGGGTTTTTCACATAAAAACCCTGGGGTCTCTTATGAAAAACGTTACTCCCTTTTCTTTTATCTGATTGTGTGCTATCTTCGTACAAAGCTAAAACGTTAAACTTTATATTTTTTTATTGCCGCGATTATTTCAAGACGTAACTAGTATATTTCTTTAGGGTTGATTTTAAAAAAAAATCTCTTAGTTATTTATTTATAGTCATTTTAATCTCAAAGTATAAGATTGCTTCAATTTAATCACTCGATTATGTAAAATTGATTAAAAATTATCTCTATTTAAGATTAAATTGGAATCAATTTTGCAAAATCAAGGAACTAAAATATGATCAATTTTATATCACAATTACAATATGATGGAATATTTTGGGATCAACTTTAAATAGTCGAAAAATTAAATTGAGCAACGTGATATTTAGGGACAAAATTGGCCACCGACAAATAATTTGAGGACTACTTTGAATTTTATAACTTGATAAAGATGTTTTTCTTTTGCTTTCACATATTGCCAGCAATTTTAGCCGACCCTAAGTTTATAAATATAGTTTGGCTAGTCCTAACCCTCATAAATATATATACTTTTCATCACTTCAAGATAATCTAAACGTGACTATAGGGCAATTACTTGATCGAATGCTCAGAAGCTGACAGTTTTAGGGTAGATAAGGATGGCTCAACTGATTGAATTTATAATTACCAAACTATTTACGAAGCATCATTATCGATAAGTTATAAATTTCTTTTTTTTTGGATTTAATAAGGACTATTCAAAATTTGATTTTAACAAACTTACAGTCGAATTGGACATCTAGATGAGACAAATCTATCAATATTAAAAGTTATCCGGTATTCAGATCAAATATTTTAAACATAATTGAAACTATTGTGTAAATTAGTCGAGTTCTTACTTAACAGAGCGAAACTCGTTTAATTTTATATTGAGAGGAGAAATTATTCTGTATGACATCAGACCGTACGGAGATTAATCAGAATGCGCCATGTCATCTGGTACACAACTGTACTGAGCACCAGTACCGAACAAAAAAGTGATGTGACACATTATGGTTGGTCTCCAGATGCTGTCAAGGGTCCGCACATAATAATTTTTCCCATAAGAGAGCTCGAGATTGACTCATTTTGGAGCTTGATATTTTATTGTGAATCTAGTAAAAAAATTAATTATGCTAATATAAATGTTGATGTGTTTTTTATTGTTAATTGAGCCAGCTTTACAAGCCGAGCAGAGTTGGGCCATGCTCGTTCTTGAGCTTGTATAATATATGAGCTCTAATTTAAATTTAAATTCAATCAAATAAGAAATTATTCTATGTAGTTTATATTTACCATATAGCACCAAAATCTCTTCCAATTAAGGGAAAGGGGCTCATTCGTAATTAGTGACAAATATTTTATGAATATTTTCTATTAGATAAAGTCCCTTTCTTTTTTAGGTTTTTTATATAAAGACTGGTATCCGTTTTAACTCTCATTTGTCTATGTGCGCTGGATTTTAATAAAATATTAATACAATTTATTAATATTATTGCGGGCTAGAATATACGCGGCGATAGAGTCAGAAAGTATTCGTCTCAGCGTTATATGAATATTCAGCACATAAACAGAAGATGAAAGAACACTAGGATTTTTTCGAGGAAAACCCGAGAAATGGAAAAAATCATGGGGTTACGCCCAGTTGAAAAAGTTTCACTAGTGTTTGCTTGAGATACAAGAGACTATCTCGTATGTAAAATTTAGGACTATCAGATTACAATGAATCACTTCTGGATTGAAATCAAGTTACAATGTTGGGCAGAGTTCTGACGTTAATTACTTGGAGATTGGGTAGAATTCTGACATCGTTTGGAAGTCGAGCAGAATTTCAGCGTCGTTCAGAAGTAAGGCAGAATTTTGGCGTCGTTCGGAAGTCGGGTAGAATTCCGGCGGCTGTGGTCGAGGAGGAGTTTCTTCCCTCCTAATATTCTTCTCTTCTCTTGTCCTTCTTATCTTCTTCTTCTTGCTTGGGTCCACTCTCAAGAGAAATGAGGGGTTATTTATAGTTTTTTAAGGATGACATGACCCGTAAATAGGAGGATCAAGGGCAAATGAGGAGTAGTTGGATGGACGGCCGATATTGAATCCCTTGGATTGAGTCAAATATGGTGTCGTTGGGTTCATATTTCTGAGACGTTCAGTTTGACTGTAAGTTTGTTGAAATCGGAGTTCAGATTATCCCAGATTTAATTTTTGAAGTTTCCAACTTGTTTTTTGCCTTGAGATTCATGCCCGATCAAAATAATTTTTTGATGATATATCAAATCTCAAACTCTTATATATATATATATATATATAACATAGTATAAGCTTGGTAATATATAAAGTTGAAACATCACCACAGTCAAATTTTACCACTCATTTGATGGATAACCAAAAAGCATGGTCCTTCAGTTTGGCATTCCACATAAATTTTCATGCCAACTAGGAGCTCCACAAGAGTATGAAATGCACAAGGGTTGTAACTTCTGTCAGTTCCAGTTCCTGAGTTATTATAGAGGACATCAAAGAGACAAAAGATATAGAACAATAAAAAAATTAAAAAGGAAAATGAAGGTTAAATTTACAATAGAAAGCATACCATAATTACCCTTGGTTCTTCTGCAACAGTCTGGCTGAAGAGATACAATCATAGGCTCATCATGAAACTAATAAAATGGGCAAAATAAACCTATCATAATCAGCCAGACTCTAATATAAAGCCATGCAATCAACTAAGGCTTCGTTTGGGACGGCTGTCATATTGCTTCTTAAAACAACTTTCTAGTACAAAAATTAAGAAAGTTGTTTTAAGAAGCAGTTAGAAAGCTGTCTCAAATGAAGCATAATCCTAAAAGTGTTCAGCTTACCACCAATCTATTCTCATTATCAATTTCATGCAGAGTGATAGCAGCATTTTCACTTTGAATTGGATTCTGTCCTGATGGTGTATCTAGATTGTTCTTCATTGGTAAGCATTCATTTGAGTCCTCTAATCTGATGCTGGGTTTTCCACAGGGAGATCTCAATGACGCACTTTCTAAATTATCAATCTTCTTTGCTAATGTTTTTTTAAGACTGTTTACTTCACTGGAGAGCTCATTTGCTGTTAAAACAGCAGACAATATTAAGGCTCAAATA